>NW_025813707.1:0-300000 GCF_021917145.1 Hypomesus transpacificus | reverse complement strand
ATCCCAACACTCAACCAACAGATCAAAGTCACTCTGGGGACCTTCTCATAGTAATGCAAAGGCAAAATGAAATAACATCAGCACTCGTCCAACAACAACGCCTATCATCATTGCCAGCAAGAGACATCCCCTTGTTCGATAGAGATCCACTGCAATATATTTCATTCATGAGAGCATTTGAACAAGGAGTGGAGGAGAAGGCCAGCAAGGGTAACTGCCTCTACTACCTTGAACAGTTCACTAGGGGTCAGCCAAGGGAGCTGATCCGTAGCTGTCTTCACATGACACCTGAGTATGGCTATGCTAAAAAAGCAAAGCAGCTGCTATGTGAACATTTTGGCAGTAAATACAAGATTGCTGTGGCATATACAGAAAGGGCTTTGTCATGGCCCATAATAAAGACAGAAATTGTAAGCGCATTGCAGGCTTACTCTCTTTTTCTACGCAGCTGTTGTAATGTAATGGAGGAATTGCAGTACATGCAAGAGTTGGATATGCCAATTAATATGAGGGCAATCATGTCTAAACTGCCATTCAAGCTCAGAGGGAGATGGAGAACCATTGCATTTGACATATTGGAGAAAACCGAACACAGAGCCCTGTTCAAAGACCTGGTGAAATTCCTAGAAAGACATGTCAGAATAATATCAGACCCTCTGTATGGTGACATAAGTGACTCAGCATCCGGAATGAATGCATCTATGCTTGCTAATAGGCAGAGGTCCCATCAGGGAAATAGGATCAAGGGAAACAGCTTTGCCACAACCATTGCACCTATGGAATCAATGGGGAATAACGGAGAGTGGAGAGATGCATCGCAAGGACATGACTCTGCAGTGGTGCTAGGCTGTGCGTGTTGCACTCAAGGTCACTCATTGCAGCAGTGTCAACAGTTCACACAGATGAAACACAGGGACAAGCTGAGCTTCCTTAAGGAGAAAGATCTTTGCTTTGACTGCCTGTATGCGGGGCACAGGAGTCGGAACTGCGAGAGGCAGTTGACCTGTAGGTCCTGTGGAAAAAGGCATCCTACTGTGCTTCACATAGACTGGAGAGAGACAGCCAATGCACCTACAGAACCCGCCAGGGAATCAGGTGTCCAAGTGCCGACAGCATCCCCGAAAACTTGTGGTCAAACAGGGGCCGGAGGGGATTGCTGCCAGCTCCCCATCCTGCCAGTCCAAGTCAAGTCCATTAAGGGAGACCAAAAAATTCAAACGTTTGCCTTCTTAGATCCTGGAAGCTCCGCAAAATTTTGCTCAGAGCAGCTCATGCGAAGACTCAACATTGCTGGAAGACAAACTCATCTTCTCCTACAAACCATGGGACAGAGAAGAGTGGTGCCAGCATACTCGGTCTCAGGCCTGGAGGTGTCCGGAATCAATGACAACCTTTTTTATAAACACACAGAAGAAAATGCTGGTAAACTCAGATAACCTATTGAACGAAGGAGATTTGGCAAAGTGGCCCTACCTGGCAAAGATTAAAATCCCCAGCATAATGGCGAATGTTGATCTGTTGATCGGAAGCAACGCACCCTAAATGTTGGAGCCCTGGGAGGTTGTCAACAGTAAAAGCGATGGCCCATACGCTTTGAGAACAGCCTTAGGCTGGGTTATTAATGGTCCCCTGCATGGAAACAACAGCAGTTCCGGAGCAGAGTGTCAGAGTACACCAACCATGGTTAATAGGATTTCTGTGTGCAAGTTAGAAGAAATGTTAGACAATCAATACAATAATGACTTTAATGAGAGGGCTACGGAAGAGAAAGGGTTGTCAAGAGAAGACATCAAATTCATGGAAATTGTGAAAAGGTCTGCAAACCTTGAGCATAATCACTACTGCCTGAAATGGCCTTTTAGGAATGAAGAATTGTGTCTGCCCAACAACTTCCCTCTGGCAAAACAAAGGCTTCTCTGCTTGAAAAGGAAGTTCCAGAAAATTGAGCTCTTTTTCAAGGAGTACAGTTCATACATCAATGAGATGATTGATAAAGGATACGCAGAGGAAGTACCTACCCAGCAGCTGAGTAGCGGCCACAGCAATGTGTGGTATATCCCCCACCACGGAGTATATCATCCAAGAAAGAAAACTCTACGAGTGGTGTTTGACTGCGCTGCAACATTTAAGGGAACCTCTCTAAACCGAGAGCTCTTGCAAGGTCCCAACCTCAACAGTACACTGCTGGGAGTTCTCCTGAGATTTAGTCAAGAACCAGTGGCAATCATGGGAGACGTGCAAGCGATGTTTCATCAAGTTCAAGTCCCGGAAAAGGATAGAGACTTCCTGCGGTTTCTGTGGTGGCTGGAGGGAGATCTGACCAAGCATGTAGCTGAGTTCCGTATGACTGTCCACCTAAAGGCTTTGGAAACATCACACATGCTCAACTCCATCACTTCTCTGATGCTAGCGAGTCAGGATACGGGAAGGTTACTTACCTCAGGATGCAAAACAACAGAAATGATTTTCATGTGGGATTCCTGACAGGTAAAGCCAGAGTCACCCCTTTAAAGGCAATTACCATCCCTCCAGAGGCGTGAGGGTTGGAGACTTCATCAATAACAACAGGTGGATTGGCGGCCCAGGGTTTCTGTGTAAGCCAGAAGAGGACTGGCCAGCCAATACAGTGGATACCGGGATCGAAGCCAACGACTTCGGAGGTCAAGAAGGAAGCCGTTGTAAATGCAGTTAATGTGAGGGACTTCCTTACTGTTACCAACCGTCTTGTTGCCTACTTCTCAGACTGGAGGAGATTGAAGGTAGCAGCAGCCTGGTTTCTTCAGTTGAAAGGGATACTTCAGCGCAAGATTCACAGAAGGAAGGGGCCTGAGGCCACTGATGCACACAAACGGCGTGTGATTGTTTCAGGAGGAAAAGCTCTGTCGGCAGAGGATCTGCTGGAGGCTGAACTTGCTATAGTTCAGTACTGTCAACAGCAAAGATTCAGTGAAGAGATTACTATGTTGTCAACTGAGAACGGTGCTGTAAGCAGACAGAGTGTTCTATACAAATTGGATCCACGTTTGGATGGCGGCCTCCTGAGAGTCGGAGGGCGGCTGACTAAAGGGGCCTTGCCGGAGGAAACTAAACACCCACTGATAATATCCAAAAACCAACATGTAGCTACTCTCATTCTGACATCACATCCATCAACAGCTTGGCCATAGTGGTCGTAATCATGTGCTATCCACACTGAGGAGACGGTACTGGATCACAGGTGCAAGCTCGGCGGTGAGGAGAATCATCACCGAATGTGCTTTCTGTAGAAGACACAATGGTTAAATGATGGAGCAAAAAAGGTCAGATTTGCCAAAAGAAAGGATTCTTCCCGATCACCCACCATTTACCAATGTGGGAGTTGACTACGTTGGACCGATAGAGGTGAAAAGACGACGAGGTACAGTCAAGCGCTATGGCGTGATTTTCACCTGTTTGACCAGAAGAGCAGCCCACCTAGAAGTAGCCACCTCCTTGGATACAGATGCATGTATTAATGTCTTCTGAAGATTCACCTGTAGAAGGGGTCAAGTGGTTCATATTCAATCTGATAATGGGACCAACTTTACAGGCACTGAAAGAGAATTAAGGGAAGCAGTCTCATGTCTGAATCAAGCACAGATCGAAGGAACGTTGCAACAAAGGGGAGTCAAGTGGAGCTTCAATACTCCAGCAGGGTCACATTTTGGCGGTGTCTGGGAGCGTGTCATTCGCATAGTAAGGAGAATCCTAAATGCAGTGCTTCGACAGCAAAGGCTAGACGATGATGGACTTCATACAGTCATGTGCGAGGCAGAGGCTATTCTAAACGACCGACCCATTACCAAACTTTCCGATGATCCAAATGATCTCGAACCCCTGACTCCCAACCATATCCTGCTTATGAAAGGAAAACCATCTGTACCACCCGGATTGTTTGAACAACATGACCTGTACGTCAGACGGAGGTGGAGACAAGTCCAATATATCTCTGACCTCTTTTGGAAAAGATGGATACGCGAATACCTACCTTTACTGCAGGAACGGCAGAAATGGAATCAAAGGAGAGAACATCTTAAACCTGGAGATATTGTAATCATTATGGACCCTACTGCCCCACGTGGTTCTTGGCCACTTGGAAGAGTCTTGGAGGCTTTTCATGATAATAGGGGGCTTGCCCGATCAGTATGTCTGCAGACAAAAACAAGCATCATTGAATGGCCTGTGACAAAACTTTGTTTGATGTATGAGTTGAGGTTAGCCTTAACTTGTCATCATTTTATCTTGCTAATGTTTCAAACTTGTGGAGTATCAATAGGTGTGATTTCACTCTGCCCTCTTTCTTTATGGCTCCCATTGGTATGTGTTAGAATTGTGATGTCTTGGCCATCACAATTAGGGGCCGGTGAGTAGGAGCCATTTTGGTTCATGTTTTAATGTTGTTTGGGACAATAGATGGCGCTCCACCTTAATTGGGCTTGAAAGTTGTGAACATTCTTGCAGGTGTCAGGTGTTGCTTGACGGAGGGAGAGCGCATATAGCTTTTTGACCGCATAATTTGTATAACAAAAGTCTGTTACATGTAAATTAAATGCGAGTTTGGATGTATGGACATGTTTATTGATTGGATTTTACCGTGAGTAATAAAGTTTGCCTAACCAGGAACGCAAGGTTGGAAAGTTATTTTACATCTAACAAGCGCGTCAATTAAGTGCTCAGTCAACAATCCCTCTGGGCTTTAAGTGTAGACATACATTTCACAATTCTAACCAACCTGGCATTTGTCAAACGACGCATTTTGGTAGATTCATTTTTGCGCACATTCATGGCTTTCAGGTGATGAAAGAGATTGCCAGTGTTTTCACCTTTGGCTAGCACAATTCGACGACACAACTTACAGAGTAGGCTACTGTTTGTTGGTCGATGTCGGATAACTTGAAACCAAATTATTTCCAAACGACGTAGGCTAAATTTGATTTTATTATTATTTGTATTTATTTTTTGTCTTCTTTGTTCGGCACATCAACCCCACTGGCGTTATTTTCAGACATCATTAACGCTTGCTTACACTTGCCAACAAAGTTTACTCATATGAATGTTTGCTTCCTCTGGAGTTGTGCTAACTTGTTTGTTGACTTTCATTGGCTTGCACAATGCGTTGTAAAAGAAAAACATTTGAACTAACAGAAACACTTGCCTACTAGCCTAATACGTTTATTAATATTATAATAAATAATAAAGGGTGACCATATTTGAGTTTGTGAAAAAGAGGACACTGTCGTGGGTGAGGGGGCGTGGTAGTCTATACCATACAGATGACCCCGCCCCCTCCCCCCGCGACGACATTTTGACATCTTTTACACATGCAGATGTCAGGTGCTGTTGTAAACAATGGAACTAGTGAAAGGAAGCGGCAAGGTGCTCAGTGTTGCCAGGTCTTTGTCAGACTTGTGGGTTTTTTGTGTGTGACGTCACCGCGCCACCATTTTCCAGGTACAGCTAATGTGCAGTCGATGAGCACTGATGAGAATTTACTGAAGATAACAAGCAAATAAATCACTAAACTGGAGAAGCACAAGAAAACTGAGAAATGGCTATACTGCGATAAACTTACCAAAAATGCTAGGGACCATAATTTTGAGATATTGTCATCCATTCAAGACATAGATTCATACGAGCTGACTGCAGTAAATTGGAGTGCGGATTTACATTCCGACCAAAGGACTTTAATGTCAGTACATGCACAAATATATACATTTCACTGACATTAACTTAAGCATACATTTTCTGTTCAGATAAATCACTGATTTGCAGTTTGCACTATTGTAATCGTCAAAATATGACTTTTAATAAACCTAAAAACAAAAAGCATTAAACCTTTATATATGTTTGTTTCCATTTAACTGTCAAACTAAATCACAAGAAAACAATTAACAACACATTTCTGATTTTTTTTCATGTTTTATTGTAAATGCAAGGCTGGTCAGGCTGGTCAACACTGCCTTGCAGAGCGTGCAGTGTTGGTGCAAGTGATTTCTGTCTCTATCATGTCATATGCTGGTTGACCTGCAATAACATTAAAAAAGGTTTAAGCTTCATTACATGGGACCAGAAGGGTTACTATTAGTCAGAAATTATACTAAAGTAAGAGTACATATATGTTACAGCCCTGTAGCCTATAAGACGATTGCATGACATTTAACGGTATAAACTGAAGATGTTTCGCCGATAATAAAAGACTTACATTTACATTTAGTCATTTAGCAGACGCTCTTATCCAGAGCGACTTACAGTAAGTACAGGGACATTCCCCCCGAGGCAAGTAGGGTGAAGTGCCTTGCCCAAGGACACAACATCATGTGGCACGGCGGGGAATCGATCCGGCAACCTTCTGATTACTAGCCCAACTCCCTCACCGCTCAGCCATCTGACTCCCTTGAACTTGAACATAATCAACCATGCCTTGTTTTAATTAATCTCCTGTGCCACATAATTCGTCCAAAACTACACGTGGATGTAACGTTAGATATTTCACATTTGTCAACATCACTTAAATAATTTACCTTTATGAAAATTTTGAGCGCAAACATACATAGAACGCGTTTTGTTAGCAAAAGGGATGTTTTTGCACTGGACCGCTGCATCCCAGGCGATCCGCTACATGTTGCCCCGTATTTTCTTCGAAGTGGGAAAGGAAAAAAAAATATCCCCGTTGTGAGATTTATGACTTTTGCTGTCGTAAGATCTTCTATTGCAGCCGAGATGTCTGATGATCAATATACTTCATTCGAGCTAATTCGGTTGTAAATCTGACACTACCATAAGTAGACTTCAAGTAGCTAGCTACTGTTGTAAACCTGGCTTGTTTTGCAGTGGTTTACACAGTCTCGCTTAACAGATGATCGGAGTGTTGTTATGGGCTCAAATAAACACCCATTGCTATGTTTTACAACCGGAGGATTGACCGGAACACTAGAAACCGATCTGTCTGGTTTCGAACCTACAACCCTTTGTTTATCAGCACAACATCTCAGCCAATTGAGCCATTGCCAGATCTGGAATCTGCCATGTTCAGTCATCAAGTGGATAATAAAATAAGATGTTTCTCCAATGGCAAGCATTGTCAGATTTGGTCCAAGCTCAAACAGCTGTAATTCAGTCATATTTTTACATATCAAGGTGAAACTTTGCAGGGTACTTCAGGATGGTGTCATCTTAAAGCCTATTGGGTTTGAAAAACCATCATTCAAAATTACATTCCATTTAGTGACACAAACTTATTGAGGCAATGTGGTAATTTACATAAATACACCCCTTTCAGACATTTTGTATTTGATTCAAATCAAATCAAATTTATTTGTATAGCCCTTTTTACACGCAAGCATGTCACAGAGGGCTTCAACTGTCTTAAGTAACATTTTTTATTATGTCAATGATACAGATCTGCACAAAATGTCAAGTCAATTAGACCTTTTTTGTAGGAGATCTATTTTGAAGATTTTCCCAAATTATCACTGTACAGGAAAATCCATCATGGCAGACCTTATGGGTCCCTGAGGCTTTTTTGTTCCTCATGAAAAATGAGGCATGCACACCAAGTTTCAGAAGAATTGGAGCAATGGCTAGTTACGTCAATGGTGACTGAGCTAGCACAGATTACCCTTCGTCGACTAAAAGCACTTTATTGCTACAAAAACGTTGTAACCTCCTAAACTGTGCAACGGAACATAAATCCCAATACAAGCAACTCAATCGAGACCAAGACAAACATTTTGACACAGGCATTGTGTATGTAGTCCAAATATTGACAAAGTTTTAGGGGTGGGAAAAGAATAATAACTAGAAAAGGCTGTTCCTGCGAAACAGCAGTGAGAATGCTGAAAACCTGAATGGGGATAGCTGACCATGCTAAAAAAGCTGAACATTTTGTAGAAAGTTATAAGCTGAAACTTCAAAGCGCCTAAAATGTATGTTATAAAGGACCTGCAGCAAGATGAAGGCAGAAAAGTACAGAAAAGAGAAGAAAAATTCAAAAGTACTGGCATTTGGAAGGTACTGTTGTGAAAGGTATTTTTGAAAGGACCTGGAGCAAGATGAAGGCAGAAAACAGAAGAAAAGAAGAGGAAAAATGCAAATCAAAAAGGGGAACATTTCAGAAAGATGAGCTGCAGGAAAATGTGAAAATTGAGCAGAAAACCTGGAGCCGAGTGCACCAGCTGGGCGTAAAGAAGTTGGTCTTAACTCTTACGTCGGTCTTAGCTACGTCCGACTTTGTGATTTGAATTTACACCAAGTGCACCAAGCTTGACAGACCAAGATCGTAGCTACGTCTGGTCTTAAGATGCACGTCCTTGTGAAAATGCGAAAGCGTTGATCGTTGCCAAGCAACACATTTAAGAGCCTATCAGAGCCAGTCCACGGGCTTATTTGACATTCTCTGAGCCTATCCGAAGCGCACTTTATAGCTAGCCTATCTCCCTTCAAAACAAGCCATGGATAAAGAAAAACAAAAGAAAAGGAAAATACATTTTACTGATAGAGAAATTAGAAAACATATAGTTTGTATACTGAGAATAGAAGCGTGTTCACGGGGAAATGTATAATAATATCAACACAAACAAACAGAAACAATCAGCTGGAAATCGATCAACAACAAAATTAACAGTGGATTTCTGTAAGGGATAATTAAGCAATAAGCCTCAAGAGGCCGTGGTTTGCGCTGATTTTAGAACAGGTAAGGGGAGTTGTTAGGCACGACGCGAAGCGGAGGAACCCTAAGAAGAAGAAGAATACCAACAATAACAATAGGTTCCCTCCTACTGGAGGGACCTAATAAGAATACCAACAATAACAATAGGTTCCCTCCCACCGGAGGAACCTGATAATACCAACAATTACAATAGGGTCCTCCTGACGGAGGAACCCTAATAAATAGAACGTGTTTCCTTTTTACAAATATGGCAAACAGAAAACACTTTGCAGAAAACACTTTGACCATGCGCCATTCATATGTAAGAAAACAACCTATTGTTACCGTACAGAATGCTAGTACGGAAGCCACAGGATGTAGATCTGTTTCAGTGCATTTTTGGTATTGCGATATCATTGGCGTTTGTCTCCACTGTCACTCAACCCTAGCGAGCAATTAGTGCAAGCTTAGACAACACCGTCTCCAGCAAAACTCTGTGTTGTAACAATAAAAAAAACTACAGTGAGGGGGTGAGCTGAGGATGGTATTGCTGTTGAAGGTGCAGACAAGGGAGGGCTGGAGTCTCTTGGGTCAAATCAGTGCAATGGCAAAAGGGGGGGGGGGAGTCACTTCCCATGGCCTACAACAGCACTATTGACTATGTCCTCGTACTGAGGGGGGGGGCTCTGTCTCTACATGGACGTCGGTATGGCCCACCATCTCCTCGTAAGATGGCGGGGGGTCTGCCGCGCTTCCTCTGTCTGGTGTGAGCTCGGAGCCTGGGTAAGCTGGGCTGCTGTGAACGCTGAGCTCCAGGTGCTCTGGGTGGTAGTCCCTCCCCCACTGGTCCATGGAGACCACAGACAGGCCGGACTCCCGGTGAGGGCATCCCATGGCGGGGCTGCGCTCAGAGTACTTGCGAGAGTGACACCTCCACACAGTGATGACCACGGCAGCAATGAGCAGGAAAAGCAGTATGAGGGGCAGGATCAGGTAGAGGGGGTTGACTCTGCCCATGACAGCCTCCAGCCCCCCACTACGACTGCCGTATTCCTCCCAAAAACGTCTTGTCGTCTCATCGTTATGTCTCACCCTGGACATAATCTGTTCCAGCTCCTCCCCTCTGGCAGGCGCCACAGATCTCTGCACACCAAAACCACCGGACACAGGAACAGTTTTTCCCCCCTTGCTGTCACTCTAATGAACAGTTGACAAATTATTATATTTTATTACTATATTATATATGTACTTGGCCAATAAAGATGATTCTGATTCTGATGATTCCCGTAGGTCTGTTTGGGGCGGGTGCCTGATCTCGACCCCAAATGAGCAGTGTGATCCGCAGTCACCCTTAATGCACAATCAGGGCGAGTCGTTGTTCCCCATAATGCGCTAGCATTCTGCTAATGAATGCTGATTGGTTAGTGAAGGACTGATTACGACCAGAGATTTACATTTAGTCATTTAGCGGACACTCTTATCCAGAGAGACTTACAGTAAGTACATTACTGATGTACTACTTTTCCTTTTTTGCTCTCGACGAAGCCGGTCGCATTTCTCTCCTCCCCTCCCTGACCTTCCCTGCTTGGCTCTGTCTTGTCTTGTCTGTCTCAAAATACTCTCTCACCACCACTCTCCGAAACTAGAAGCATGGAATTAATTAGCTGGTCTCTCAATGCTATTGACACCATCTTCTCGAAGAGAAGCTCGGGTTCGGGGGAGCCCAACTGTCCTGACGGGACGTTCGCAGCTGGCTACACGATGGACGCGTGGGACAATTGGCGTGTCGTGTGTCTAGCGGCGCTTTCCGTGGAGGACGTTGAAGACATCTTTATATTCGGAACCGTGATTACAGGCTTTCTGCTGTTTGGAATAGGCGGTTGGCTTGTATATCGGAAAGTCAAGGATACGGCTGCGGCCATCAAAAGCCCACTTAGGCTGCCCGACCTGATTGATACGGTGGGTAGAGCCGTTGGAGCTCTGACTGTGAACCTACAGCGTAATATGGATTACAAAAGGGATAAGTTTGCGGCTCTGCAAAGGAAGATCGAGGAGCTGGAGGCCTTCCTGAAGGGTGGACGTGAAAATTGAGTCGCGTCTACTCGTCAAAACAACTACACCAATCTTATCTACTTTCGGCCCCGTAACCAGCACAGGCCTTGGCCAAGGCCGTTGCTGGAAAACAACTCCCCTGGAGAGCGCTGAAGCGAGACTATCTTGCTCTTTCCCTTCCCCCTCCCACACCTACATCTGTGGCTTGGTCTCTACCCGGGTCATGACCAAGGATGTCTCCTTGCCAACACAATCTGCATAGGGAGACTCGGACTGATTGTGGCCTAGGTCGAGGGCGCCAACCCAGACCTACTCACACACTAACTTTCACCTACTACAGATACCACCACCCCCCCACCCCCATCCAACGCCTTCGACTGCTTGTTCCCCTGGGTGGATGGTGGGTCTGTGTCCAGCGCCTACCATGGCTGCAGGTCCAGATGCTGCTTGTCTACCCCCCCCACTCCCCGTTGCAACTGTCTGTGTAAATGTTGGGCTTATGTGCTGAGGTTTTTGCCTGTTCCCATACTGTACTCCTCTAGGAGCATTGTTTGGGGGTTGACTTTTTCTCTCCTCCTCTCTCCTCATGTTATGCTGTAACTTTTCTTGTTGGCGCCGAAAATGGCTGCCTGGGTAGGCTCTCCTGCCAAAGTAAATTCCTTGTCTGTGCAAACTTTCATGGCGAATAAACACCAATTCTGATTCTGATTACATTCCCCCGAGGCAAGTAGGATGAAGTTTCTTGCCCAAGGACACAACGTTATTTTGCACGGCCGGTAATCGAATCGGCAACCTTTTGATTAACAGCCCGATTCCCTAACCGCTCAGCCATCTGACTCCCTTTTATACCTATGTTCTAAGGCTCTTGATTCAGTGGTTGGATTTGCATGAATAACTGCCTGATACATAATGTTGTATAACATTTAGGATTAACAATCAAACGATTGATTGATTAGAAAATAGTTGCTTTAAATAAGTGTCATCCTATCTTCTTATGACTGACTCGTCATTGAGTCAGTGTTGCTGATGTAGGCCCTTCATTTTCAAACACCAAGGAACTAAATTAGATTACAATGATGAGTCATTAGCAAAATGCTAGTAAAACATTAAACTATTGGTTACTTTAAAACTAACCTTCATCTGGGTGATCACAGGGATATTTGATTGGTCAACTGATTGCATATGACAGATTCACTGCATGACTTGTAAGCAGAGAAAAGTTGTTGCTGTCAAACATTGTCTACTTAATCAACTGAAGTCATGTATTGGTGAAGCAATAGATAGGTTTGTCAAGGGATTTGTTCTCTTGTAAAAGTATATATTTTTTAATATAAAAATACAGTAGTTCATTTTGATACATGTTGTGGCTGCTGTATTTTGTAGTTTATTTTAATATACTTACAATTAAGGTATTTGGTATTTTATTTTAAAATACATGTTTATGTATCTTTGCCCATCCCTGCCTACAGGGCTGTGTCCTGTTACCAATCCTCTTCTCCATACACACAAA
Organism: Hypomesus transpacificus; assembly: GCF_021917145.1. Lineage (NCBI taxonomy): Eukaryota > Metazoa > Chordata > Actinopteri > Osmeriformes > Osmeridae > Hypomesus > Hypomesus transpacificus. Next base: position 287,773 of record NW_025813707.1, on the reverse strand, counting down.
CAAAATCACTTGTAATAGCAACAGATCGAGATCTTAAAAAAACATTGACACCGAGATTGCCCACCGCCTGTCTTTCACACAACATGGAGATGGGGTCTAAAAGAAGGCCCAACAGTGCATGATTCTACTGAGAAAGCTGAAGTGTTTCAATTTGAGAAGGCATTTTAACAGCAGTACACCTGGCACTCATCGAATCAATTTTCACAATCAGCATCCTGGTAGAACTTCCCCAAAGACGAGCAAGAAAAAAACTCATAATCAAGCAGGCAACCCTGTACCACTCAAACCCAATTCTCAAACATTTACAGTCACATAGTAAAACGAAAGGCAGACTTCATCACTTAAAGACCCTTCACGACTCCTTTGAGCTACTCCCAGAATGTGACGCAAGTTGTTTTAATTTGAATTTTGGTATTGAACTGTATGGGTCATATTGTCCTAGACATCACACTGATTTGAAATTTAAAAAAGCAAGCTATTGAAACAAAGGTCCTTTGAGGAATATACTGCACGAGATAAACAAGCTGTTCATAGTTAGCATGTGTGTGCGACAGAATGGCTGGGGTTGCGGGGATAGAATCGGTCACGAGTATAATTGGATTACAATTTGGTATGTTTGGTATAACTTCATCCCTTTCAGTCAGTAGATTAATCTGGGTTATTTTTCTATCATAATTCAGTCCTGCTAAACTACAAAGCTACATCTGTATCCAACTGTTGCATACACTGCATGCTAATCAGTAGAGCTTGTTTTGAAAAAGCCGTTAGACTTGTAGTTCTTGATTTACAATACCGTCTTATGCTGTATACACTGAAGAAGCATCTCTTTTACCCAATTGCTCTGAAAGTGCCAAGTCAATGAAAGGAATTGTTAAGATCTAGTCGAGACAAGGTTAAGACAAAATCAAAGCATTTATTACACATATGTGAGGTGCAGGTGTCTGTTACACTCAAGTTGAGTATCAGAGAAGACTGGACCATGAATACAGAAAATCAAGAGAGTATATGGTATCACAATATGGGAGGATACAATATGATTAACATAGCCTTGGCAGGCACTGAAAAAGGACACTGTATGCTAGACAGCTTTTGTTTGGGTCTTTAGATAGGGCTCCCAGAAATGGCCTCGTCATTCACTCGTCTTTCTTTTTTCCTCGTTCAAAGTTGCATGGCATTATACACTTTGGCAATATTGTGACCTCTGACTTGTTTTAGTGACCCAGGCCTTTCATAGTCGCACCTTACAAAGACCCAACTTATGGCTATGCAGGCATAATAAAACAGAATAATATAAATGTATCAATGATACAAGAAACATAATTAATAGATAGGCATATTTCTCTCCTGGACATAACCAAAGTTTATGTGCTCATGAGCTTAATATAGCAAGGTGTAGATCAAACATTGTTTATTATATTCAAAACATTTTAAACAGTTGAAAATAATAAAGTAATCATTTTCTTTAATTGTTGTTAACTGATCAGTGGTTTAAGGACAGACCTCTTCAACACACACCGTACACCACTTTAGATAAAAGCAGTGTGAACCTTTGTATTACTTAATATTGCCAATTATTTTAATTACAGAAAGTTGTGTAAGACATGTGCCATGAACAAGTTATGGCTGGGTAGTTTTAGATTCAGTGAAAAACAAACCAAAAAGTGCATATTAAGCAAACCAAATGTATTTGTAATGTGTTACTGAAATGATGTATATATAATCATACATAACACAACAGAAAATCATTACATTACATTTTGTCAGCATAATTTGAAAGATAGAATCAAAGGACGATATAAAAAACTATTCTAGGATAAAGGCACAATCATCATATGACGGGAAATAACTAATCATTGTTAAACTAATGAGAACAGGCGGTACTTGATTCCAAAAGCTCTAATTTAGCAAAACTGGCCTAAAACAAATTTCAGATGGTGAAAAAATATAGTTTTTTAGTCAACCCACTGTTGGTGAACCCTCTAACAGGAATGTAGGGCTCCCATTGGGACAACTAAATAACTTCCGAAACTATTAGATGAATCAACATTATATCAAACAAATGGTAAATACATTTGAAAACTGATACAAGACCCTCATTTGATTTATATCAAACAAAGCAGCATCCCGCTTCAAATAAGGGTCTTGCTTCCTGTTTATAAATCGTAGTAGTCCATGTGAGCTCCGGAAGGGAAGTCATCCTCCAGGAGCACCTTCATGAGCTTGGTGCATGACTCTTCACAGGTCAGGAGCTGACCTTGAGAGTGCATGACTGCAAAGGACTGCCTCACATTGGAGTCGGCTGTGTTGGCTCTGGCCTCCACCTGCATATCTGTGTCCAGGGGACCTGATGAGCCGGGTGACAGGACATAATTGATCATTCTCAATTAGGCATGGGCCGATATCAGATTTTGACGGTATGATAACCTTGAGAAAAAATACCACGGTTTCACGGTATTGCAATTACAGCTCTGAAATATTTTAGTTGAACACAATAATATATTTAATTTTTTAGCAACATTTAAAATAGTTTGAACAGCAGTAAACATGTCAATTTGAAGAGTTCAATTCTTAGTTTTTGTTTTTTACAATACATAAATATAGCTGCAAGCAGCAATTAAGGGGCCAATTGAGGGAAATTGAATAGCTAAAGAAATAAAGCAAAACTAATACAAAGACATTGACTTTAAAAAAATTGCATTATACTTTTTGTCCACTCGGTCGGGCTACCCCAAAACGTTTTGATTTCCTTTATGGCATTGTGCAAAAGATGTATACTGAGTTTTGTAATGATAAGCCAATGCGTTCAGTAAATATATCATTTTAGGACTAAATTCTAAATAGGCGACACCCAAAATGGCTGACGTGGGAAAGTATTATATTTTACAACTTGGTATGCCACAAAGAATCAGAAGAGACCAATCTTGTGATTTATGACAAAACTGTTCATAAGATATAAGTAAAACAGATATGATGTCCCCTTGAAGCCAATAAGGTTTGAAAAAACAGTAAAAATTATATTTGATTTATTGATACAAAGATATTGAAGCAATTTGGACATTGACATAAATCCACCCCTTCCATAAATTTTGTATTGCATTTCTCCTTCCATTTCACCCTATATAAAGACACATTTACCCGCACACTATCCCCATCCATGCCTTATCCCTCTCTCCCAACGCAGGTCGCGCCAAAGCAGAAATGCTGTAGCGGCTGCATGCCTCCGACAATCAAAACATATTATCCGCAACACTGCTTACAGAATTTCTCAAAGATGGCTTGAAAACGGCATATATTGACTCTCCCTGAGTAGATCTCTTTCCAGGACCTCAGTCAATCCACAATCAAGAACAGTTTAGTTAGCAACTAGGCTAGGGCACAGTCTGCTTAGAATTGCATGCGAGTGTGGCATTTAATAGAGCATTGGCAGACTTTCTGTTCCGATTAAACTACACAACATGCACACTCAGGGTGACCAACAAGATCATATTAACTAACAAACAGTAACATTACAAACATCTAACTGAACGAAAACAACAACTGAAATCCCTCACATGGCTGTTGTAACCGAACTATTTTTCAGAATTCTCATTTTTTGGCATGCCGCACTGCATGCTGGGTACCCAAGAGCGCTGACGCTGATTATCTAGCTGTGCTCCTACTGCGTGATATGACAAGATGCTAGTAACGTGCCAAGTTCTCGGAGTCTCCCGCATTAAAAAGTTCTGCCCGATTAGCAAGCTATTTTTACTAATCTTTTGTTAGCGATTGAATGGTAATGGAAGCTAGCTAAAAACAATGTTAGTTAGCTTGGCTAAACTGGTTTTCATAGCAACAGAAATCAACAAAAGATTACATTCAAGATGACAATATCGCCAAATCTGACTGCAGCTTTGTATACCATATGTACTGTGTTATGGTTGTTTGAGTTAAACAACTTGCGAAATGAATTAAATGTCTGTAAATGTCAAATCCAACTATAAATTTATAAAAGAGAGAGTTATAATCAAATCTGAATTAAACTGACATGCACCAACTCAGAGAACTGAGTTTCAACATCCATTTACACATTTAATCTCTATTTTTTATTGTACTCTTAAGGCATGACCATGTTTAACTTAATGTCTACACCTCTCTGTCACCAACTGTCTCTGGAGTGGGGGGTGGGGCCTTCACAGGGTGTCTACAGGTATAAACAAGTTATATTTAAGACTTTTTAATACCACTTCCAAATGAAATTAAAGACAAAACTTTCGATGGATATACAAATCAGAAGTGGAAATATACAGTAATCTTTCCAGGTAAACACTGATGTCTTTTCAATATGAACAGTATGGTAAAGTGACAATAATGAGTTGAGTTTAAGAACATTGACTAAATGTGTGTAATGCGAAAGGATAACACACAAAATGTAGTTATTGTCCTAAATTATATTTATTATTACACTATGGTGGAAATGGTGGAGCAGAAACTAGCAATTCCATGAATCCCAGGGAAACAAAGGCAAATGTGGAGATGTACTGATGTGGAGCACAAATCATCCAAGAAGGAGTAATTCTCTTGAGTTTTTTATTCAGATGAATAATCATTGAATTCAGGTCAAAAGTCTATCACTTGAAATGGTTTCATCACTTAAGACACTCAAAGTCAGCAGCTTGGAATGCTGGGACATGGAAAGGAATAAACATTTAGACTTTCATCAATGTCCTCAAAAAAAGCAGTCTGCAGAACCAGAAGACACAGAAGTCTGTGGGGTGTCTCTGGAGGGCTGGCAGGCAGGGGCAGTCCAGCTGGATGAAGCTGTCTTGAGGTCAAGGCTGAAGAGAAGCCATCCAGCTAGAGGCGAAGTCCAGCAAGGGGTCTGTGTTTCTCTCAGCATCCTCTGTTACACTCAGCATCCTCTGTTGTTGCTCTTAGCATGCTCTGTTGAGCAGGCCTCTGCATGACCCTTCAGACCTGTAAAAGTGAAGAAAGGGTCCATATTAGTAGTGAAAAATGTAGCACTAGTTCAAACTTGAATCCAAATGTGTTGACCTGATGGACACCCATGCAAAGTCAATCAAAACACGGTTTTGATTCCAGGCTCTGACAAGATTATTTAGCTCTAAACTGGTCAATATATACACATCTGACCAAAAACCAGCTCGACCTTTGCCTTTAAACAGTGATTCTGACTATCAGAGACCTTTAAGTAGTTTGACATAGTGAAATTGGCAAAACCAGCCTGGCTACCGTAGGTCGCTTTTTCAGTCAAATGACGAATGAAACAGGCTTGCTTTGAAAAATCCTATATACTGGCTATCTTCAGCAATTGAGTGGAATACAAAATTGTTTACACACTGCCAGTGAGCGAGCCGAGTACCCCCAGGACGCAGTCTCACTCCACTTGCATGTTTTCTACTAATCACAAAAATAATCTCAGCATCTGGCTAAAAGCAAAATTCCCACATCTCCTAAAGGCTGCCCTCATTTTTGGTGTAGACCGAACTGTAAAATGGTGAACTTATGAACATGACGCGACCAAAACATGGCTGCCGCCTAAGCTTATGCGGTCTCCCTGGCGCATAGGCTTATTACAAAGACTTTCACGACCCAAATCAAAATTCTGAGCCGACAGGTCTGTGGGGAATAGCTTATTCTCCTAAAGGCTGCCCCTCCACTTTCTAGGTGAAAAATTCGCAGAGATGCAAAATTATTCACTACTTATAAATACAAAGGGGAAAAGTTAGCTAGTTTTCGAGTTCAGTTCTCCGTCAGTCCAAACTCACGATTTAAAGGTCTCAAAGTGCTCAAACCTTCACCATAATTCAAGAGTAGTGTACTTTCACAAACCCAATCATTGATTATTTCTTAAAATGTGTCAAAATAGGACTTACCGAACGTGGCTGCCTCCAACGCGGCTATCAGGCGACTCCAGTTGAAAACGACAATGACCGCCGAAAAATAATTTATATTCGTAATGGCGAGCTGTAATTGGAAGCAAAATGAAACAGGAGCTAAAAACCGAGGGTGGGAGCTTGGTCAGCACACCATTTACAGAAAGGTTGTGTGTGCGTCTCGACAAGCTCGCGCATGTGTCAAGTAGGTTGACCACCTGTCCCTCTTTGCGCTGTATCGCACAGCATTTTCTATATGCGACGTGCGCGACAAGGGGTGAAAATGCTATGCGACAACGCAAAGCAGGACAGGTGGTCACCCTAGTGTCAAGGGGTAGGATGAGTGTGAGAATTTGGAGCGCTCGCGCTGTGGAGCAATTCACTTGAATTGGTATTGACATACCAAAGTGAAATTGTTTATGGTACTTCAGAGTGATGTCGTCTTGAACCCTATTAGGTTTGAAAAACCATCAGTCAAAATTATATTTGATTTATTAACACAAAAGATATTGAGGCAATGTGGACATTTACATAAATACTTGTGCTGTCAGTTAAACGCGTTATTAACGGCGTTAACGCAAACCCAAATTAACAGCGTCGATGATTTTTTTCGCGCGAGTAACGCTCTTTTTGACCTAGCTAGACCGGAAACAAAACAACAGGCACGCCACACACACTTGTTTGGGCTTGCGAGCCGGCTAAAGAGTAGTAGCAGAGCCTGTTTACGGATATTAGACATTCTCTGGTAGTACGCTAACGTTACGTTTTGAGTTGATTGCCAGCGCCAGACGCCGAAATGGATGCCAATAAGATTCTGAATGGAAGTTTACTTTTAAAAGGTTGCCAAATGGTTCCATTGACAAGACCAAAGTGATCAGTGTGTTCTGTCGTTGTGAACTGAGCTATCATCGCAGAACGTCGTGGAGTCTAAAATACAATTTTGATGGCCAAGCACACAGCTGATGAGAATTCTCCGCCCGCTCTTCAAAGCCAGGCAATTGCAATGTTGTTTTCAATAAAAAAAATATTTGCACAAAGCAATCCGAATCACTTTTCCATGTTGATAAGAGCATTAACATTTGAAAAAATAATGGATGAAAAAGAAATCAAGGTACATTTAGAATAGATAAAAATGTGCGATCGATCGCGAGTTAACTATGACATTAATGCGATTAAATATTTTAATCGTTTGACAGCTCTAATAAATACACTTCTTTCAGCCATTTTGTATAGCATAGGGTTAGCATCTTATTCAATTTGACCTATATAAAAACATGTATTCTACACATCTGGAACAAATTTCAAGTCGATTGGATCTATGGCTCATGAGGAAAAGGGTTTTGAAGGTTGTACTAAATTTGGACAGTACAAGAAAATTCATAAGTCTGACCTTATGGGTTCTTGAGGCTTTTTTGTTCCCCATGGGAAATAAGGCATATATCTACCAATTTCAGGCATTTTGGAGTAATGGGGCGCTGGGGAAATCAAGTAGACTTTGGGCGTGTTTTATAGCGTCACCTATGGGCGCACATGGGCCACTAGCCGTCTGGGAGTAATGAGTGACCTGTTGTATTATTGGGCCAAATTGGAAAAAATCGGGTCCAGGACTTTTTGAGCAATTGAGCCATTTAGCGGAGAAATATAATAATAATAACTAGAGAGGGTACAATTTCTGGGGAAATTGTAGGGTGTGCTTGCTTGCGTCGGTTGCAGGTGGGTCTGTTTTCCCTTCTAGTGAAATTTTTAAGCATTTAGCCTACTCATATTGCATAATTCATTAAGAACATCCTTTTCAAACAAGGAACCCCCTTTGAAACAAGCTACTGTAACAACAATGTCACTGGCAGTATTTCAGATGGAATTGCGATTCAAATAGTACCGTCTGCTAACTGAAAATAAGCCCCCCAAAACGTAAATGAGTTTTGACAATTTGATCATACCTCTGCCTTCTACTATCGAGGGATGGGAGGACGACCTGAAAAAGTGGCCTCAAATAACGTACACTAGCATATTTAGCTACTTTATTAACTCTGTTGCTACGGACGGTGAAGCGATGAATAACCTGAAAAGCTTAAGAGTCTTATCAGAAACTAGGTACCTCCACAGCAATAAAGTTGGTCGCGTTTTAATAAAGGAGGTGGGACACAACCGTGTCTACCTTAAAGCAGACATAGACCCTAGTCAGAGCCTCTAAGTCCCACATCACCGGTCCTGGGTTTTAGTTTCATCGTCAGGTGAAATACAAACGGCTGGGTGCTCATTTGTTGCTGGACCAGGGCACTACTAACCCACAAAAATTCCTACCTTTACTGGCAGAACTGTGACTAAGGGTGCTTTCACACCTGACATGTTTGATCCGTTTCAATCGGTCCATGGTCCGTTTTATCTGAAAGTCCAGTTTGTTTGGATAAGTGAGACCAAACAACGAGACCATGGTCCCCCCAAGTGAACCATGATTCGGTTCGCTTTAGGAGTGAAGTGTTGTGAAGTGGATGTTGACATTTGACAGAGACAGCCATGCCACTCATTAGCAGCAAAATTAGTTGAGGGAAAACGTGGGGAACTGATTAAGTGAAAGCTCTTCTGCAAATATGGGCTGATGATCATATTGCAGAGATACTTGTGGAGACACATAAGAATAGCGAGGTATTTAAATTATTTAGTGACATAAGCCTACTGAAATAAAGGGTTATTATTGCACAGTGGACCAATGTCATTTGAAAGTTAAAAAAACTTAGGCAAAAAGTGTGTGATATTCTATGGAAAAGTGGTTGCTCGTCGGACAAAAAAAAATTATTCCCATGGTTTGAAGACCTGGATATAATCTTGGGTGAAAGACCAACGAGCAACCCCAAAAAACTTGGTCATAACAATTAAAGATAGTATTGCAATCTCAATTGCTGCTGTTGCTCCATTGTTGTTTTGTGACAAGGAAGTGATTTTTCCTCAATCATTTTCTGTCCAATAGATTAACAACCTGTATGACCGCGTGTCATTGTTTTTTACAAACGTTGGTTCGCTTAAAACAGGACCGTGTGAACACTATCCGGACCTAATGAAAAACGCAACAAAGTAACAACTCATCCACTGATTCGGACCAAGCAAACAAACTAATAGGTGTGAAAGCACCCTTAATCTGTGGAGGTCTTTCGTAGCCCAAACACAAAGTAGGATGCGGATTTCCTCCGTCGGTTTATTGTCCACAAAATGAAATGAGTAGCATACAGATACGATAGTGTTTTGGATGGTCTCTTCAAGGCTAGGTTTTTCAGCTACATTCTTTTGAAGTCCTCATCTGTTGGCAGGTGATGGAAACTGTACCGTTTGTCACAAGAACAATCACTTTCTGTTTTGGGTGTGTGTTCAACACACTGTCGTTGAAGCCACAGATTTAGCTAAGTCTGGTTGTTAGTAAAGCCGTGAACAGCGCAACAGGTAGCTTACCAGAGCTCCGCAATGACTTTTATAACAATAATAATAATAATATAAATGACAATATATGTTTAAAAACAAAAATTACTTTAGAAAGAATCACTGTTAACGGCTGGCTGGGACTACTACCGGAAGTTGCACCCATAATCATTCTACAGTAGACCCCCTGAGACTAAGGTGGATAGAACGCAGACCCCCACCCCTCGGCTTGAAGCAACGGCCCCGGTGGATGTAGGTGGTATTGCATTTACGGTTAGGTTCCCGTGTCTTCCGGTCGTTTTTATTCTACTAACTCCAGTCAACATTTACAAAACTATCTCCCCCAATAATTGTTGTTCCATTCTCGAACCTGGCTCATGCTACTAGCTTTTTCATAGAATAATTTTTCCTGATTATTGCTAAGTTTGAAACCAATCCGAAATGGGCAAACTAGCAACCCATTTATTTGCCTACGTCAATAAAAGTTGCCTGCAAATGTGCTCGCAGATACTAACAGGGCATGAGCACAAAAGTTCACATTGGCCGATAGCCGATTTACATTGAGCTGAATGAGCCATAGACTTAATGAATGAGCACAGGGAGAAATGGCTTGAGTTGCCTGCCCTGTTGTAGCTAGTTTAGCAAATGGTTGTCACACGTACATGAAATGTTGTTAATATAGTTTATTCCCGTTATTTTAAAACAGATTTGATTTTTCGTAAAAACTTTCATGACATGATGGCAAATATATTGTGTTAAGAGCGGGCATAGATTGTTGACATGTCTATCTGGAGCAAAGACAACGAATAATACTTTCTGTTAACCATAATTTATATATTTAAATAATATTAGTCTTGCATTCAGAAGCTTTTGTTAAACACACCCATTATTCTTTTTTTGATCGTGTCATCAAGCCAGACTGCTTCTGTGGGACAATGAAGGTCCTCAGTGATTATGTTTCACCCCCACTTACATCTGATGGAAACATCTTGAAGCCTATATGGTTATGTGAATAAGCCCCTTTCAAATGTTCAATAAAGTATATTTTAGACACAGTTCTCAAGCTTTTATTTATTACATTATTACCAAGTCTTGTTAGATCAAGTTATATCCATTAATAGGCGTTTGGTTTTGTAGGATGAACATATAAAACACTGGCCACATTTCTACACTGATGATTTATTGAAGGCAGGGTGAATTTCGTGGCATTTCGTTTAAATATAAAGTTGACAGTAAGCTATGGTAAGTCTGCATTATGGAAGATTTCGGTTACCAAAATAACTAAGCTTTCTTTGCCTGGTGAGAACAACAACTGAGCTGTTCATGTTAACAGTTTGTTTCATCCGATACAATACGTTGGAAATCATACTCATATCATGGAGAAAAAAGCAACATATGTGATGAGTTCCATCTAGAATAGCCCTATATTTAGCCCTATAGCCTATTTCTAAAAAACAAGTGGAAGGAATACTATACAGTGACAGAATACATTTCCGTTAAGTTTGCAACATGTCTCTGATTCTTATCGGACTTTCTGTCCATAGATTCTGCCACTGCAATGCCTTAGCTCACACGCTCTTAACCATATAAATCTATGATCGCGACTGGTTGTCGCAAAGTATGACGTGTACAGCTAGTTGCAAGCGTGCACGAGGTCTCGGAGCTAGGGGAAAAAAGAGCCACTGTTTAAAGCTAGACCGGAAGACATGGAAGTGGAAAGATGGCCGCGTCCAGTCTCGCGCACTCGCTTGCCTCACTGCGCAACTGAGCACTTTTCATAGAAATGAATGGGGACACCATCTTGGAAGACAAAAGTAGCTTACTCTAGTTGTATTAACTCTATAATAGAACGCCGAAATTATCTGTAAAATAAGCCCCGACAGGACGAACAGCAACCCGACGCGAAGCGATAATGACCGGCGTTCTATACATTATCCTGCTTATTACACGGCTACTTGCCAACAAAAATTACTTAACACAGTGTCTTTTTACAATGTATTTGTTACCATTCGTATGGTTGATCAGCAGAGAAATAGTTGGCCAAAGACGTTAAAATTCATAGACTTTGAACATTCTTTAGACTTCAAATCAGCTGACGTCGCTAAGCAACAGAGTACGCTGGGGTTGAAAAGTTACCGGACTACTTGCGGAGTGCTACGAAAGACGTGAATCCGAGGCAAAAAGGCCACTTCCCTTGACAGCGGTCAAATATGCATTGCAACGGTCAAATATGAGAAAATTGTTCACCGCAGAACGTTGGGAAGCCACATTCAAGTGAATGGAGCATTCTACAGCATTAAGAACAGCCATGTAATAAGACATAATAAAGTTAGCTGTGGCATTGAAGACAATACTGTAGCCTATTTCTACACACTGCCAGTGGGCGAGCCGAGTCTGTGACTCTGAGGCTAACGTCAAAACAAGACGCGGTTTCACTCAAATTCCAAGTTTTACACAAATAACAAAAATATGCTGACCCGCTGGCTGTCTTCGCAATCGCCATATCTTTAAAACACTGCTCTCCATTTGTATGTAGAATTGACCCTGGTACGAAATTAAGAAAATACTCATCAGACGCAGATCGACAACACTGTTGTCGACGATGACAACACTGTTGTTGCTGCCGCAATCTTCAATGGAGGCTGACGGGGCTCTCACGTAGCAAACAAATCAAAGTTTTTACAGCAACCTACATTAAAATCTCACCACATGGCTGTCTTCACAATAGTCATATTGTCATAACATTCCCTTTTTTTTGTTATTTCATGTAAAATTTAACTTTAAAATTTGCTACGAAAATACTACTATGACGCTTTCTAACATGGCTGCCGCCTAAAAGACTAGGCGGTCTCACGGGCGACCCGCCCTTGCTCAAATTACAAAGACTTTCAGACTGAAAAATCTGAGATCGCAGTTCCACTCGAAATCGCTTTCTCAACAAAGTCCAATGGTTGAACATTTTTGGGGGTGGTATTTTTCACTCATAATCCAAGCTCAAATTTGCGTGCTAGTCTCTATCACGTTGTATCCATGAGTCGTTGCTAACGTGTGTCGACGTGGTGACGTAGATAGCACAGATTACTCTTCGTTGACTAAAGGCACTTTGTCGCCACAAAAACGTTGTAACCTCCTAAACTGTGCAACGAAACGTAAATCCCAATACAAGCAACTCAATCGAGACCAAGACGAACCTTTTGACATCAACGTTGTGTATGCAGTCCAAATATTGACTGAGCCTTAGGGGCGCGAAAATAAACAATAATAATATATATGTGAGATAACAATGGTTGTGCCCTTGCCGAAGGCAAAGCACACCCAACAATAAGAATACTAACAAAAACAATAGGTTTCCTCCTCCTGGAGGAACCCTAATTAAAAAACTAACAATTCCAATAGGTACCACAGCAGCTTTGCTGCTGCTTGGCCCCTAATAAATATAGCTGCAAGCAGCAATGAAGGGGCCAAGCAGCATTCGATATGGAAATTCTGTAGCTAAAGAGGCAAAGCAAAACTCTGCTAACTGAAAATATGCCCCCAAAAACGTAAATAAGCTTGACATTTATTTAGGGTGAAATCGCTCATTCAAAAAAAGTTAACTGGTAGCGATCATTGTCAGTAACAACGCAAAATGCGACCATTTGGTCTCAGTTTAGAGCCCTGCGTGGAGAAGCTGACCCAGGTAAATTGTACTAGCTCTACTACTAGATCAGCGATTCCCAACCAATGTGCCACTGTGTGAGAGATCATCAGACGTGCCGTGAGAAATTATCCAATTTTACTTAGTATTAAAAAAATTCAGAAAAAATTATAATTAATTAATTATTATCTACGAATGTTGCTTTGTCGAGTGTCTGTAATTTAGTGACTGGCAGAGTAATGTAATATTTGTCCGGGTGGCAGCACATACAGTGCCCTCCAAAAGTATTGGAACAGTGAGGCGAATTCCTTTATTTTTGCTGTAGACTGAAAACATTTGGGCTTGACATCAAATAATGAACGTGAGACCAGAGATCAACGTTTCAGCTTTTATTTCCAGGTATTTACATCAGGATCTGATGCACAACTAAGAAAATATCACATTTTGTTTGAATCCACCCATTTGTCATGTGATCAAAAGTATTGGAACAGATATACTTAAAACATATTTAAGTGAATAAGACTTTATATTTAGTTGCAAATCCTTTGCTTTCAATAACTGCAGCAAGTCTGTGACCCATTGACGTCACCAAACTTTTGCATTCTTCCTTTTTGATGCTTTCCCAGGCTTTCACTGCAGCCTCTTTCAGTTGTTGTTTGTTTTGTGGGGTTCCTCCCTTCAGTCTCCTCTTAAGCAGGTAAAATGCATGCTCTATAGGGTTTAAGTCTGGAGATTGACTTGGCCAGTCTAATACCTTCCATTTCTTGCCCCTGATGAACTCCTTTGTTGTTTTGGCAGTGTGTTTTGGGTCGTTATCTTGCTGCATGATGAAGGCTCTGCCAATCAGTTTGGTTGCATCTTTCCTTAAATTGGCAGACAAAATGTTTCTGTAGACTTCCGAGTTCATTTTGCTGCTGCCATCATGTGTTACATCCTCAATGAAGATTAATGAGCCCGTCCCAGAAGAAGCCATGCAAGCCCAAGCCATGACATTACCTCCACCGTGTTTCACAGATGAGCTTGTGTGTTTGGGATCATGAGCAGTTCCTTTCTTTCTCCAAACTTTAGCCTTTCCATCACTTTGGTAAAAGTTAATCTTTGTCTCATCAGTCCATAAAACTTTGTCCCAGAATTTTTGAGGTTCATCTCTGTACTTTTTGGCAAATTCCAGCCTGGCCTTCCTATTCTTCTTGCTGATGAGTGGTTTGCATCTTCTGGTGTAGCCCTTGTACTTTTGTTCATGAAGTCTTCTGCGAACAGTAGATAGTGATACCTTCACTCCTGCCATCTGGAGGTTGTTGCTGATCTCACTAACAGTTGTTTTAGGGTCTTTCTTTACAGCTCTCACAATGTTTCTGTCATCAACTGCTGATGTTTTCCTTGGTCTACCTGTTCGACGTCTGTTACTTAGTACACCAGTAGTTTTCTTCTTCTTCAGGACATTCCAAATGGTTGTACTGGCTATGGCCAATGTTTCTGCAATGGCTCTGATTGATTTTTCATCTTCTCTAAGACTCACAATTGCTTTGTTGTTTATTGTTTTTCACCCAAAGACAGCGCTCTGGTTTTCATGTTGTTTTCACCTCTGAATACAGTCTGCATAGACAAAACCTATCTTACCCAATCTGAACCTGAGTGTAGACATTCAGTGGTATTTATTGATTGAATAATGTATGTAATAGGACACACCTGGGCAACAAAACACACCTGTCAGTCACATGTTCCAATACTTTTGCTCACGTGACAAATGGGTGGGTTTGAACAAAAAGGTGATATTTTCTAATTTGTGCATCAGATCCTGATGTAAATACCTGGAAATAAAAGCTGAAACGTTGATCTCTGGTTTCACATTCATCGTTTGATGTCAAGCCCAAATGTTTTCAGTCTACAGCAAAAATAAAGGAATTGGCCTCACTGTTCCAATACTTTTGGAGGGCACTGTAGCTAATTGCCTTGTTATTTCTTAGAGAAAACTGTGGGGTGTGCTCCTGTATTTTTGTACGTCCTTCGACTGGTTAGCTCCTGCGATTCCCACACAGAAGAAGTGTAGTAGTTAGCTAGCTCTACTATTTACCGGGGCTAAGTCTGAATCTAGGAGCTAAACGGAACACAGCTGCCAGCTGTAGGTATATGCAGGTACCAATGCTATGCCGGCTCATTGATGCCGGGTGAGTAGGGCTCGTGAGACTGCTCACCAAACCGAACCAAGTAGCCTCAACTTTCCTAGACTTTTTGTTACAGTACTAATGCTGAGGGCTCGCTGATGTTGCTGTCTTACTAGAACCTGTATCTATGCATCGTTGCTAACATGGGATGATGTTGTGACGTTAGCACTGAGTTCCCTTTGTGCACACAAGGCACTTTTTGCCACACAAACGACAAACGTAATTCAAGCCTAAACTGTGAAACAGAAGGTTGGCGCGAATACAAGCAACTCAATCGGGACCAAGTTTTTTTAGGGGTGGGAAAATAAATAATATATATAAAAAAATGTATAATACATTACAGTACAATTCTTGAGTTGTCATCACCAGCTGCATCAAAGGCACAGCACTATCTAGAAATTCCAGTTACTAATATTTGTGGCATCTTAATCACCGAATGCATCACGGGCACTGTGCACTAGTGAATATGGCAACAGGAAAAAAAATTGTACGACTCTATAAAGGATGTGTGACGAGTATTTAACGGACGTGGTCTTGCAAGCTCTGTCAGAGGTATTTGGCCAATGTTCACTCCCACAGGGAGTCGAACCTGCCACCTCTAGACTTCCAAGCGGAACCACTACCAACTACGCCAAAGAAAAGCTAGCTATTCGTTGACGCGGGTGGCCCACTACATACCTGAGGAGTGAGTTTCACCAGTTCACACCGGTTACAGATGCAGGACTTAAATAATATATTGTGTCTATTAAAATTATATATTGGGCTTATTCAAGTTTTGTCTTATGATCTTAGAAGTTTGCTTAGGCTTAAACATTGTATCTCACCCAGTGTGTGGGAAACAGGCTGTATTTTGTGTCTTTATCTTATAATTTCAGAAACAATCTTGAAACCGGCATCCGAGCAGGTGGGACGCGCTGGCAAGAACAACTCCCTGATGCATGAGAAAGCTCAACCCTCTTTTCATCTTTTTGTCTTACTGCACTGTAGGGCTGGGCGATATGGGTAAAAAATTATTGATATAGATATTTATATTTACATTTGATAACGATAATTAAACGATAGACCACAGATCTGTAGTAGTAGCTAAATAAGTCTCCTCCTCAACTTTTTCCCTACACTCGGCATAAAGTTTAGGCAGAGCGGTGTGAGAGAAATGTGCGGCCAGGGAGCACGTACCTGGGGTCAAGTAACTTAAGCTTTTTAAAACCTTGCTTTTTATTAATAGCCTACCTATCAATACCTTGGTGCAAACTCACACTTTCTGCATGTTCCAACGCATGATTTTGCTTAAGTGGTACAAATTATCTTTAATTATTAGTAGTTATTATTAGTATCTTTTCTTATTAGTATTATAACTGGACCAATACGCTGTTCTTCTTTGGTCTAGAGACGTTCTAAGAACTCTCCAGAGGTCCACAAACGATTTACGGACCTAGCAAGCGGTTGCCTTGGAGATGTTGACAACATGACGTATGCTCCAGATTCGTCGTGTTTGATTTGGGATTTTCCTACGTGTTGATATTATATAAAAAAAACTAATATGGACTTTGACAGATCTACCAACACCTTTGTAACCTGAGATTTGTTAGAACGTTTCTTAACCGAGACCGTAGGTCGAGGTCAACAAGAAGTCCACATTTGCAGTTTGTCGTATTACCAGACTTGGTAGCCACCTGTTTGTTTACTACACCAATTTGCACCGAACATTGCTCTGCTCTTTGTCGGATTTCAAAAAGCCAAACAACTTCCAAATAACTGAAGAAGACTAACCCTTTTTATAAATAATTTCTTCATTGGAAGTTGCTCCCTCGCCATGGCTATCGCTGCCAATGTTTTCGTCAATAAGACAAATTTTCCGCAGTTAACATTAGCTACTCCACTCGAGGTGCTCAGCATATTTTAGTGAGCGTAGGCTAACACTTCTCCGCAACTTCCTGCTGCATCACAGAAATTAAATGGACTGCTGTTCCTAATTATTCTCTATCGACATTATCGATATTGAAAATGAATAATCCTAAAATGGCGCCGACGATGGCAGGTGTGCTCTGTTTAGTCTTGTTTTGTCTGTTAATTCTAGGGAGGACAATAGAACGCGTCATTTTTGGCCTAGGCTAACCAACTGTCAAATACTGTGGAACGCCGGTAGCAAACGCATTAAATCGAATGCTAAGTTAGCCTGAATGTAGCTAAGAACGCCACTGAGAAATCTGGCACCGGAATTTTAAGGTCCACGTCCTTTTCTTAGCTCTATAACTAGCGACTACTATCGAGATATTAAAAACAAACATGCCAGTTAACATGTGGACACTTACCCCTTAATGCTATCAAATGTTGGTTGCAATACATATTGAGGAAGTGTGTGAAAATAATGTTTATAGTTTTTGCTGCTTTGGCTACCTTTCATAGAGGGTCGGCACCACCGGGAGACATATCTTAAATGAAAGAGTAGGTTGTTTTCTTCAAAATAAGGTATATTTAGTCAATTTTAAAACATATACATTTTGAGAAAAATCAAGTTGAAGACATGTTGCTGAAAATCCCATAGGAATGAATGCATTGAAATCTGAACGTTCTATTGAGAAAAAGGTTGGTTTTTCCCTTGTAACTTTTCCCCACATGTCGGCACCACCCTGATACTTCCTGGAAAGCAAGGTTACGTAGAAAGACGTCATCAGTCAAATTTTAAAGAAAATCGAAAGACATACATTTTGTGTTTTGGCTCCCTGAATAAGTCCTTCAGAAACCTGTGACGTCAGACGTTTAGAGCTTCTGTAACTCCCGCGCTTGACTCATGCAAGGCTGCTTCCAATGTTCACATCAACTGATTGACATCATGTGGGTGCTACTAGCCTTAGTATATATACCCGTATGTGGATGCAAGTATCGGTCATGGTTACTGGTTTGAAAGATAAATATTTTACATGTATCTTTACAGTGTGCAGAACAAAAAACAAAGGTTGGTAATATAAAACCCACTCTCTTGGTGACTTTTAAATAAATGTTTCTACCGAAATGATTCATGGTAGTGATATGCAAATGTTCTTGTCACGTAGCACAAATCGGAACCAATCATAAAATGTTTTGTCTGTCAGGAAATGCAAAACTTAAAAAAAAAAGCGTGAATATTCTTTCTTTCTGGCAATCAATTTTGCAAGAAAAGAAATTCTATGGCAGATAAAAATACTGTAGGCCTACTGGCAGGGCCACCCATAGAAATGGCTGGGCCCCTGAAAAAGTCCAGTGAATGGGCCCCCCCCTAATAGGTCTTTAGGCTACTTATATTAACGCATGTACGTGTGCTCTCTCTCTCTACATAAGACTATGTAAACTCCCATTACTGAGACCCCATTACTGAGTAAGTCTCAGTAATGGGACTTACTCAGGGACATTACTGAGGGACATTACTGAGTAAGTCTCCCATTACTGAGACTTACTCAGTAATGGGAGCTACATTATAGAAAAACAAATTCAAAAACAAATATAAACATCTTTATACATAAAACTTAAACATAAAGTTTAATAAATATAACTGAGGCCTTAACAACTTGTGTGGCACCGCGCCAGACAGACACACACATAAAAATAACAATTTGACACACTGAGATCTGCTACACTCAAACCACATTTTCTAGTATAAAATGCAATTTACCTGCCTTCATCTTTGCCTGTTATACAGCTATATTCCTTGTCTTTCAGGATGCAAAGTCTTTTATAATGTATTTGGTATGATGATGTGTCTGAAGATCAGTATCATGTCCTCAGATCAGTGCCCAAAACAAATGTTTCATGCGAGAGGGATTTGGGGATATTTGATTAGATCAAAGTTCAGGGCAAGTAAAATAGCATTAGAGGGTATGGTCATGTTTAAGCAGAATAGGTCCTGGGAATGGTTGTCAGGGTTAGATCCAGATAGAAGAGCTGAAGTTCTCAGCTCGGACATCTGTGAAAGGATTTATAAATAGGTTTGTAGTCTTGCAATTGGTATGTAATATTCAGACTGTATTGGGTAAATACTCATTTGTTTGGTTTTAGCATTGGGTTGTCTGATCAAGTGGGCCTGTGCGGCACTGACAGACTTAGCTTTGCAGTGTGTCATTTAGCTATTGGTTTGTAATATTCAGGCTTTGTGGTAGCTTGAGGATATTCATGATGGACCATTTTGTGATATGAGACAGGGGGGCCCAGTAGGGGGTGACTCCCTGTTAAGCCAAATGGTCTGCCATAATATCTGATAGCTGCATTGGATAAGTAGTAGTAGTATTTGTTTGGTTTTAGCATTGGGTTGTCTGATCAAGTGGGCCTGTGCGGACACAGACAGACTTAGCTTTGCAATATTAAAACGGACTATGTCTATAAAAGTAGATACAGGTAGGATTAGAAGTAGTAGCTGATTTAAACTGTTGTGTTCTATTTTAGTTAATTAAGCAATAAGCCCCAAGAGAGCGTGGTTTACGCTGATTTTAGAACAGGTAAGGGGAGTTGTTAGGCACGACGCGAAGCGGAGCGGAGATGCTCAGAAAACCCCCCTTACCTTTCTTGGAAGTCGCTTTGGATAAATGCGTCTGCTAAATGAATAAATGTAAATGTAAGTAGTACAGTTTGGTGATATGAGACAGGGGGCCCTGTAATGGGGTGACTCCCTGTTAAGCCAAACTGTCATAGCTAGTATAGAAGTAATAGATAAAAGTTGCTCCCCTGAACCTTCACCATGGATGCAGAGGTGCCCAATTGTCCTCTGAGAGCTATCAACCTGTAGTTTTTTTCACAGGCAATGACTAAATTTTGGACCATAAGTTTCATATCCCTATAAATAAAGTATATTATTTATAATACGATTAGTGTATACTTTTTATCCATCATAAACAAACAGACGTGTTCAAATCAAGGTATTTGAAAATAATGGGCAATGTCACAAGGACACAAACACCCTGTTCAACGTTAAATACACCCCCAAGTGGCCAAAAATTTACATTACAGCAGTAATGCTAAACGGGACAAACATTTGCATATTTGTGGTCTCGATTTAACATAATTATTTATAGCGAAGTACTGGACACCGCATTAGCTCGCAATGTACAAAGAATGTAAGTCTGGATAAGAGCAGAGAATCTGATAAGAGCATCTGCTAAATGACAAATGTAAGTCACATTTCCCGCCCTGGCCAGAAGCAGAGCTCTGTGACGTAGAACAATGGCGTTCTTAAAGGGAGCTTGACAGCTTCTCGGTGCCACAAAACTCAAGACTTAAAGCGGTGGAACGTTTCAAAAAATTACCTAAAATCACGCCTAAAAACGGGATTTGTGAGAAAACTAATAGAGGTAACTGAAATCTGACTTCGGATAAGTTTAAGTTACGTTAGGTTACATACAGAATTGAAAGAAAAACGGAGCAAAACTGATAGGAAATTTTTGGTCTGTCCTCCCTATTAATTCAGTGTTCTGCCAAGATTTCCGGGGTTCTCTAACAAGAGAAGCGCTTCTTAACATCAGGACTACAACTCCTGTGGATTTAGTTCCCACTTTTCTGCTCCCAGCGGCAGATTTAGTAGGAATTATAGTCAAAGCCACCCTCGGCTTTGTCCTAGCAGCGAAGAATCGCAGGAGAGGTAAACGGGTTGGTGCGACTTCGTCGGCGCAGAGTGCGCACAGTGTTGCCGCAGATATTTCTCTCCAACGTTCGTTCGCTGAGCAACAAACTGGACGAACTTCAGCTACTGGTATGGAAAAATTGAGACTTTCGTTCATCTTCCGTTTTGTGCTTTACGGAAACATGAGTGAAATGATCCCAGACTCTGCACTACAGCTAGCAGGTTTCAAACTGCTGAGAGCGGATCGTGACTCCCTGCTTTCTGGCAAAACGAAAGGCGGATTTGTTTTTTTATTAACAGTGGCTGGTGTGAAGAAGTGACAGTGATTCTGCAGCATTGTTCTCCTGATCTGGAAACATTTTTTATTAACTGTAAACCTTTTTACTCGCCACGTGAGTTTGCTTCATTCATACAGGTCAGCGTCTACATGCCCCCTCAGGCTAGCGCCAACGAGGCTCAACGTGTTCTCGCCAACCAGATATTGTGCGTGGAGCATGAAAATCCAGATTCCTTGGTTATTGTGCTAGGCGACTTAAACAAAGGCAATCTCACTCAAGAACTCCCTAAATACAGAGAATTCATCAAATGCCCTACCAGAGAAGAGAACACTTTGGATCACTGCTACTCTACTATCAGTAAAGCATACCATGCGGTTCCCAGAGCAGCACTGGGTCACTCAGACCACGCCATGGTCCACCTGATTCCTGCATACAGGCAGAAGCTTAAACGCTGTAAGCCTGCTGTGAGGACATCAAAACAGTGGACCAGTGAGGCTATGGAGGAACTGCGGGCGTGCTTGGACTGTACTGACTGGGACATGTTCATGACTGCTACCAATAGTCTGGATGAGCTCACGGAGGCTGTGACATCATACATCAGCTTCTGTGAGGACTGCTGTATACCAACACGCACCAGGGTGAGCTACAACAACGACAAACCCTGGTTTACAGCTAAACTCAGAAGGCTGAGGCTGGACAAGGAGGCCGCATTTAGGAGTGGGGACGGGGACAGATTCAAGGAGTCGAAGAACAGGTTTAGCAAGGCGGTGAGAGAGGCTAAACGACTGTACTCGCAGAGACTGGAACGTCAGTTCTCTGCTAACGATTCTGCTTCTGTCTGGAGAGGCCTCAGGCAGATCACCAACTTCAAGCCCAGAGCCCCCCACTCCACTAACAACTCCCGCCTGGCCAACGACCTGAATGAGTTCTACTGTAGATTTGAAAGACAATTGGACAGTCCTGAACAACCCCTTTCCACCCGTAAGGCCTCCCCCCACCCTTCTGTGACGACCCTCTCCATTCATCACCTCTGCAAACCAGGGTGATCAGATGACAATGGCTAAATTCGAGGCATCGTACAGCAACGGGGGCTACGAGCCATTGCGATACATCTGTTGTAAACATTAGCGCATGTTGCCGCCCCTCTCCTCCTCATTAGCATTTAAAGCTACAGACACAGAAACAGCGCGTTTTGAGGAAAGCTCATTGAGGGACTGCTCGTAGTGGCTGTAACTATGCACCAAGGCTGAATTTCAGGATAGATACTTCAATTACAGTATTAGGGGACCACTAAGGCCTATATAAAAGCATCCAAAAACAGCATTTCAGGTCTCCTTTAATGACTACAGACCCGTCGCCCTGACCTCTGTGGTAATGAAGTCTTTTGAGCACCTTGTGCTGGCACACCTCAAATCCATCACAGACCCCTTCCTGGACCCACTGCAGTTTGTCTACAGAGCCAACAGGTCGGTGGATGATCCCGTTAACATGGCCCTCCACTTCACCCTACAGCATCTGGACTCCCCAGCATCCTACGCCAGGATCCTGTTTGTGGACTTCAGCTCTGCATTCAACACCATCATCCCCGCCCTGCTCCAGGACAAGCTCTCCCAGCTGAACGTGCCCGACTCCACCTGCAGGTGGATCACAGACTTCTTGTCTGACAGGAAGCAGTGCGTTAAGCTGGGAACACAAGTCTCTGACTCCCGGTCCATCAGCACTGGATCTCCTCAGGGCTGCGTCCTTTCTCCTCTGCTCTTCTCCCTGTACACCAACAGCTGCTCCTCAAGTCATCCGTCTGTCAAACTCTTGAAGTTTGCGGACGACACCACCTTTATTGGGCTCATCTCTGATGGGGACGAGTCTGACTACAGGTGGGAAGCGGACAACCTGGTGACCTGGTGTAGCCAGAACAAATTATAGCTCAATGCTCTTAAGACAGTGGAGATGATTGTGGACTTATGGAAGAACACAGCCCCATTCACCCCATCACCCTGAGTGACTCCCCAGTCAGCACTGTGGAGTCCTTCCGCTTCCTGGGCGACATCCTCTCCCAGGACCTCAAGTGGGAACTGAACATCAGCTCCTTCACCAAAAAAGCACAGCAGAGGATGTACTTCCT
Source organism: Hypomesus transpacificus (assembly GCF_021917145.1). NCBI lineage: Eukaryota > Metazoa > Chordata > Actinopteri > Osmeriformes > Osmeridae > Hypomesus > Hypomesus transpacificus. Next base: position 264,700 of record NW_025813707.1, on the reverse strand, counting down.
ACGGCAGCTGAAGAAATTCAACCTGCCAAAGACAATGATGGTGCACTTCTACACAGCCATCATTGAGTCCATCCTCACTTCTTCAATCACCATCTGGTACGCTGCTGCCACTGCCAAGGACAAGAGCAGATTGCAGCGTATCATCCGCACTGCTGAGGTGATCGGCTGCAATCTGCCTTCCCTCGAGGATCTGCAAACCTCGAGGTCCCTGAGGCGAGCGAGGAAGATTGTGGCTGACCCCTCCCACCCTGGACACTCCCTGTTCCAGCTACTCCCCTCCGGCAGAAGGCTGCGGTCCATAAAGACCAAAACCTCACGCCACAAGAACAGTTTCTTCCCATCCGCTGTTGGCCTCTTTAACAAGGCCAAGGACTCACACTGACTTTAAATCACAATCTGCACAATGACACCCTGCACACCCTTTCACCGCTAGGCCAACTGCTTTACTGCAAGGCAGTTGCAGAAACGCCACAAGAAAAGAGGCCTGGGTGATAACTATTTGCTCATTTTACTTTGTGATATGACACACAGTTGTAATGTGTAATGTACAATATAAGCTAATATTATTAAGGAAGTACATCTACTTTCGGAAACAGTCTACTACTTCACTGAAGCATTAGCATCATGACATTAGCCTCTGTTGCCCGGGAAACACATACTACAGCTGTCTATGATGCATCTGTTTTCAATCGTTAAAATAAACATTCCTCACACGGATATATTATGACATTAGATTACAAGTAAACGATTTGTGGGTGAAAGTATCATTACCAGTGGTTTCAAACCAGTATAGCTCATGACACTGCAACGCTGTAGCCTAATCTACTAACGCTAGCTAACAAAAACATCTCCACAGCTGTTTACAGTAGGAATTCAAACAGCGGCACATCCATTGCCACAACCTAAACTTTGTCAATCGGTTCATGAAAATAATTCATTTCAGCCTAGACCGTACAACGGAAGTAACGTTAAATCGAATTCAACCAACGCAATCGCTACAGTACCAAGACGAACAGTCTAGTATGTAGTACAATCTACCGGGGTTGCTTCTCCACACAGGGCTTATCGCATTCTGCCTTGTTACTGACAATGAATGAGGGATTTCCCCCTAAATAAATGTCAAGCTTATTTACGTTTTGGGGGGCATATTTTCAGTTAGCAGATGGTACTATTTGAATCGCGATTCCATCTGAGATAGCTACTGGTACAGTACAGTAACGTTTTTTAAAAGAAGCTTATGAATCAATGCAATGAGTAGGCTACTAATGCCTGAAAATATCACGAGAAGGGAAAAACTTACAATGATGTTTAAATCATAGAGATTAGGTCATTTTTTACACCGGTATATTTAGCCAATTTAAAACCTGCATGTAATAGCCTAATGTGTCACATTAAAGAGTTAACAAATAACCAGCTAGACCATATACTAGACGCCCAGCAGAAGTTTGTAGCCATATAAGGCCTATATATAGGCTACTTGATTTGGCTGCAAGATTCGCTGATTTTGGGTGTCCAAGATATGAAGGATTCTGATCTGTAGCAACAGTCTAGCCATGTAGCTAAGCCTTCTCCGGGAAGAGTGGATTTTCGAAGTCTGGAAGATAAATTTAGGCTAGTGCTACTTGCCCCACTGCACTGGACAAGTTATTAAAACTCAAATAAAATGAAATGCAATGTTAGGCCTACTTCACGTTATGTGCCACTCATTAGGCTACGTCTATCGATTTTATTTGACCGAATTCTGCATCAGTAAAACACCAAAAAAGTGGCTTTGTCCCAAGATCTCTACAGACCGGCAAATTCAATCAAGCAGCGCTGCAAGACCCAGTGAAATGTATATCCTAGCTAGCGGTTTAGGCTGAAATGAAGTATTTTCATGAACAGACAGTTTTGACATTGACAAAGTTGAGGCTGTGGCAATGAAGTTAAGTAACAACTTTGTTGCAGGAGCATTCTTTGTTTTCGTTGCGAGCTAACAGTGTCCGGTAGGCTTCTTCGCTATAAATAATGATGTCGCTATAAATAATGATGTTAAACCGAGACCATAAGCCCTCAAAGAAAATGTAAGGTCAAAGAAACAAAAGAAAGGTTTGAGGTTACTCAAAAATTATCAATACAATAGGCTAATGTAATAATACAACTCCTAAATCCTTTTCTAACTAGACTCCTCTATCCTGCATAATGAAACATAACGTTTTTTAAGTAGTCTAATCAATAAGCCTGCGCTTGCCATCATTACTCAAATGATGCCATTCAGGGCGGTAAAATTACAAAATAGGACGCAAGTGTCTCAGAAATAATAGAGAGCTATTTGTCTTCAAGGCCAACCAATGGGAATATTGTGAATAAAAACAACACAGACACAGGGAGCAAATAAACAGGCAGATGTTAGCCTTGCATTGTTTGAAAAAGAAGAAGCGGGAAGCCAGCTAGTATATAATAGGCAGATGTTGGATGTTGGATCATATCACACCATGGAAAACCATAGTCGTCCCCACGTCTGGATCGTTGATCTACTGGCATGCGCGGCACGCGGAGGAGGTCGGACTGTACCCCGACCTTGCACTGGAGTGCCATATTGAATGGGTAGGGGTGAGGGGCATGAGGTGGGCAGACCTTGTGCCTAAGCCCCGTGAGAAGCGTGGCATGCTTCCCAGCCCGAACATAATGGTGCTCCACGTCGGGGGAAACTACCTTAGCCAAGTGACTGGGCTGGACCTGACGAGGCGGATGAAGCGAGACCTGGGGGCCATCATGGAGATGTTCCCAAACACTCTGCTGGTGTTTTCGGATATCCTGGAACGCTGCGTCTGGAGGTATCAGAGGAGCACCAGCGCTTCTGGTATCGACAGGGCAAGACGTCGAGTCAACGCAGCGGTGTCTAGCTTCCTGGCCGACCGTGGGATGGGGAGCATTCAACACCCCCAAATACGACGCGGTTTCGTGGGGATGTACCGACCCGACGGTGTCCACCTTGATCACGTTGGAAACAATGTGTTCTTGGGAAACATCCAAGACGGTCTCCGACGACTCCTGTGCTAGCCACAGCACACACAACAACGGCTCTTTTAAGAGCCGCCCATAATGTAAAAAAAAGAGCAATTAGACCGTTCAAAGTGCCGTTGTAATTTTACAACCATGGGGTCTTACAGGGTTAAATGGTACCATCTTTACATCTTTGAAGTGTGTCATAAAAAGCGGCGTCACGTAGGCTAGGCATTGCGAGCTCAGCTCACGGTGTAGGCTATACGGTAGGCTACTCCATATATCGCAACCAACTCTACATTCATACGTCTCTGAGCTTGCTTTAAAACAACAGAAAACATTAATATATTGACGTTGATAGGCTACATTTAGATGCTCTTATGAATCAAAACGTCCTACCACTTGAGAAATACGGTCCTACACATAATTAGACAAATGCAATATTAGATGTCCCATAGCCTACAACCTCATAACCAGGTGCAACAGTTGCCTCGAGAGGATTAAGGAGTTGAAGAAGCAGATGTGTCTTCCTCTTGTTGGGCAACCAACAAGTTGTTTATATCTCATTACAATTTAATAAGTTACCTAGCGCTGCATCTTCATGAGCTACTTTTGGCCTCCTCCTTACCAGTATCACCTCTCCTCCATCTGAGTGATACATGTAATTTTTACAAAATTATCATCAAGGGAACACAATGGTCAGAACTGCAGTCATACATTTAAATGCTTTTTTAAATATTTAAACACCAGGAGACTATGGGCAGCCGCAAGCACACCCTCACAATTTCCCCAGAAATTGTATGCTCTCTAGTTCCCCTTAGTATTAGCTAGACCCCCTTTAGTATTAGCTAGGCTTTGTTGCTTTTGTATAGTTAGTCCACATATTTCAGTTTCAATATTCCTATATGTTTAATGTATGCACCTCCCTGCCAAAGTAAATTCCTTGTTTGTGCAAACATGGCGCCCAGCATGGCGAATAAAATCCTTCTGATTCTGAATTAATGTTACGATATCTTTATCGAGGGAAGTCATTACTTCGATAGTTATTTTTATCGATTTATCGCCCAGCCCTACTGCACTGTATAATATATTATGGGGCAGGGACAGATAGTCAGTTGGACTTCGCGAACCAGCCCAAACTCTGTTGTGGGTAGGGAAACGTAGACAACCCCAGAGCTCTGTACTCTGTAATACGCTGATATTATCGGACCTCTGCGACTCCAGACCACTCTTTCTAGAACACAGACTTGTGTCATTGAATACCATCATTACATATTGGATTAGACACAACTAATTAAAGTCCTTCTAATATATATATATATGAATGAGAGAGAACAATGGTTGTACTCACCGAAGGCTTGAGCACACCCAATTATATATACTGTATTAGGCTACAGTGTCATTTTGTAACATTATTGGTCGGTGTTGTGCCGCAAGATTTTTCCAATGTAAAAAATGTGCCGTGGCTCAAAAAAGGTTAAAAAACACTGTACTAGACGACTGCTGTGTTTTTCTCGGTAGCGATTGCGTTGCTTGAATTCGATCTAACGTTCCGTTGAACGGTTTAGGCTGAAATAAAGTTTTTCATGAACAGATTGACAAAGTTTAGGCTGTGACAATGAAGTTCAGGTTAGTAGTCAGATAGTTTCAGCTATTGAAAGACTTGATTTAAGTAAGGGGAGTGCCAAACATGTTCTGTTGCCGTTTGGCTTCCTAAACAGCTGTGGACTTTTTCTTTCTAGTGTGTCTCGTGTACAGCGTTGCACTGAGCTACACTGTTTTGAAACCACAGGTAATTTCACCAACAAATCGTTTACTTGTAATATAATGTCATAATAAATCCTACAACAAAAATGTATTTGTGAGGAATGTTTATTTTCAAGATTGAAAACCGTTGCATCATAGACCGCTGTAGTATGTGTTGCCCGGGCAACAGAGGCTAATGTCATGATGTTAACGCTTCAGTGAAATAGTAGACTACCGTTTCTGAAAGTGGATGTACTTTCTTAATATTATCAGCTCATATTGTACATTACATTTCACAATTGTGTTTCATATCACAAAGTAAAATGAGTAAATAGTTATCACCCTGGCCTCTTTGCTTGTGGCGTTTCTGTAAAGCTATAGTTAGCCTAGCTATCTCCCAGAAGTTAACAATCTGCGAAACTAATGTTCTGCTACAGGCAGTCACGCGTGTTTTCGTGACATTAACAACGTCAGTGACTCTGGTTAGCAAGTTAGCCACCGTTAGCTTCACTTTTCACCACAAAAACTTAATTTCAACTTAAACCGTGGAACGGCACATAAATAAAAATACAAGCAACACAATTGCTATCACAACGAACCTTTTGACACCGACGTTGTCTGTGTAGTCCAAATATTGAGGGATCCTTAAGGTTGGGAAAAGAAACAATATATAATAAATAATAAATATATATGAGAGAGAACAATGGTTGTACTCTCGCCGAAGGCTTGATCACACCCAATAATATATATGAGAGAGAACAATTTGATTTGTGCTCGCTGAAGGCAAGCACACCCCAATAAAACTAACAAAAACAATAGGTGCCTTGCAGCTTTGCTGCTTGGCCCCTAATAATAATAATAAAATGAACAAAAACACAAGGTGCCTCGCTGCTTGGCTCCTAATTCATGCTTGGCAAACAACAACAGGCTCAATGGCGATTCAGACTCAAGAGCATGTGGTTGCAAGTCAGCCTCTCTGCTACACATCAATTGTTAGTATTTATTATTTATACTGTAAGTATAAAGAGCAGAGTATTAGCTTTGGTCAGCTTTGGACAAAGTTTAAGCAGCTTTAATTCAGTCATCTTTTCACATATCAAGGTAAAATTAAGCATTGGTAGCTTTGATAACAAAAGCTCCGCCCCCTCGAATTTAGCAACAACAGCAACACTAGCTAAATCAATTGCAGATATCAGAACAGACCAACCTGTAGTCTCTGAGTGTTTTTTGTTACTTTGTCTTTGCATCGTACCAGCTGAGTAACAGAATGCAACCGTCTGTGAGCTAACGTAGATAGGTCGGGTTTTGGCTCCACCTAAACAAAACCTGAGCTGAAAATGGAAGAGAAACTGTTCACCGGTCTAACTCCACATTTCAGTGCGACAAAGTTTTCTCGCTTTGCACATGCTTTCAGGAACTCATTTCCCACGTGTATAATGTACTGGGAAGAAAATCATGGAATTTGCTTTACAGCGTCTGTAACTAAATAATCAGTATCATGACAGGCTCGATGTCTGTGGCTGGATTTGAACCGATATGCTTACACTTTGGAGTACGCCGTCTCAGGCCATTGAGCTATTCGCAGGGTTGGGAATTTCAGCAGTCAGTTACTGTTAAAACTGTTAAAAAAGTAAGCAGTTTCTCCTGTGGCAAGCATTGTTAGATTCGGACCAAGTTTAAACAGCTGTAATTCTGTCATCTTTTGACATAGCAAGGTGAAATTGTGCACGGTACTTTCGAGTAATGTCCTCTTGAAGTCTATTAAGTTTGTAAAATCATCAGTCAAAACCATGTGTAATGTGGACATTTACATAAAGAAACTTTATGCAGTCATGTTGTATTTCATACCTTATTCCTGATCACCCAATAGGAAGACATATCTTACACATGACAAACCCTGACTTAAGTTAATTGGACCTGTGTTCAGAAGGGTTTTATTACTTATAGGCCTAATATTGTTTTTATTGATTTTATGTAAAGCACTTTGAGCTGCAATTCTTGTATGAAATGTGCTGTATAAATAAAGTCTTATTATTATTTCCAAGTTTTCACTGTACAGTTAAATCTATTATGGCGGACCTTATAGGTCCTTGAGGCTTTTTTTGTTCCTAATAAGAAATAAGGCATGTACACCAAGATTCTGAAGAATTGGAGCAAAGGGGCAGAAATGCCATCACTTTGAAAATGTGACTTGTGGGCGTGGTCTGTGGTGCCCCCTAAAGTCAAATGTGGTTCATATTTGGTGTGGGGGTACCCACTGTCCTACCGGAGGAACCCTAATAATAAAATGAAAACTATAGGTGATAGTTTTGCTGCTTGGCCCCTAAATATAGCTGCAGGTTGCAATGGTGGGTTCCGCAACATTGCAAACCATTTCAAAATTGACATGACACAGACGTGTATTTCAAGACAATTGGAGCAATGGCTGATTTCAAGTTATTTTTTCAAATTCTTCACAAATTTTCACTGTAGAGAAAAATCCATGCTGCCGACATTATGGGTTTTTGATACATTTTTGTTCCCCATGAGCAATAAGGCATGCATACAAACTTCCAGACATTTTGGCCTGATGGGGTCAAAATGCCGCCCTTTTGAAAGTGATAACTTTGAAGCGTGTTCTGTAAGGCCACCTATGCTCCGGTTAGGCCCATCATGCAGAGATCCATTGACATTGAGATCCAATGACATTAGACCTGAGTTCAAGGTTGCCAGGTCTGGCGAAAATTTCCAGCCCTAGTGCTCAAAACCAGCCCAAAATACCTGAAAACTAGACCAATATTTTTTGGGTGTACAACGGAGTATTTACCACATTTATCTAATAGATGCCTCCATAGTTAAAATGTAAAAATGACTTGTGGATTAATATTTTCCTTGTTTTCTGCTATTCTCATGTTTCATTGGTACATTACAATATATTATTTAATCATGCCGCTTCCTATGACCACTGAACAGAGACACAGAGCAACAATTACTTTATGAAAGTGAGGAGACACATTACTAAAGGAAGTGTGTGTAGGTTATGAACTCTTACTGTTCGCTCTCCCAAATGACAAATGTTTAAATTTCAATTTTGTCTTCAATGCCTAAAATTTTTAACATGTCACTGATTTGCTTCCATATCCGATGCGTGAGTCCATTATTGGATGATTTTGGACACCCCGAAGGGCATTATCCCACTTATACCATGGTCACATGCCAACACATTAGTTTTACATTAATTTATGTTTTAAAGCATTTTGCAATAGAAATCTAAAGTTATTCAACGTTAGCCAACTCTGATATCTCTAGTCCCGCCAGCTCATATAACTCATACTGGCTTTCCTTTGGCTGAGCTATGAGCCAGAAAGCTAACTTAATGCTAGCAAGATTTAAAGGCAATAACTAGGGCTGTCCCCGACTAAGATTTTCTTTGGTCGACCAAAACGTCTGAAAATCGACTAATCGAACTTTGAAACGCTAAAAAACAAAAAATCGTACAAACATTTTCGCGATCTGACTCAATGGCTGCTGGACATTGCAGATTAAGCCGCTAATAGCCTACTAATAATAAGACTCGTATCACCAGTCCTGTTGTAACCGAATGCCGATGGTATTTAGTATCTCTTACAATGTACAACAAATGTAAAATATTGTTTGTTTAACATGCGAATCATCAGAGCGCGCTTATCACTGCCTGAAAACTTGCAGCATGCAAACTTAAGTAGAAGCTGAGTAGGGAACGTTGCAACAGAGAAAGATTTTGTCTTGGCCGGAGAAGATAATGACATTTGATTTGGATGTGATTCTTATAAAAGGCATATTCCTTTTTCAACCCAGCGCGTTAGCATGAGTGAAGTAGGGCTAGACCAACTTACGTTTTTCAGGTGGTAGGCTACATCATTTTCGACGTCGAACTATGAAAAATAAATCGTTGTTGGCAGAGTTTGCATTCAAAGTTTTTCGAGTCACCCGGTACTTTGTAAATGTAAATGTACTTTAATGTAATGACGCCATACAGATGTCTTACACATACACAGATGTCTTTGCCATTTTGACTAATAACACCGACAAAGTAGGCTGTGGCAGAGTTTGTAGTTTTGCAGCCACTTGTGCTCGTGCCATGTGCAAAATACCAAAACAAAGCGCAGATCAACGAAAGGGAAAACAGTAACACCTTTTCTTTTAAATTATATAATTTTAGAGTTGGTTTATTTGTCTTAAATAATCTACAATTTCTGTTTAACATTTCGTTAATTCAGCAATGATGACACAAGCGGGAATCAGATCTCACATCGCCATATGGCAGCTCGACTAAAACAATCCAAGTCGACCAAGAGCATATCGACCAGAAAATCGACGAGTCAACCAAGTGGGGACAGCCCTAGCAATAACATTGTGTACAGTTGACAAACAGTAAATATAATTTGACAGTATGTTTGACAAGAAGACTATCTAGCTGGCTAGCTATGTCATTGTCCCCAAATCAATATCAAGATTTTCACGAACAAACTATCGGCCATATACTGCATTTCTTCGATTAAACGCTGCAGCGTTTATTACACAATGATCATTTTTGGTGCAGCGTTTGTTAGAGGGTGGCGTTTATTCGAAGAAATACGGTACTAGTACTGTACTAGGCTACAGTGCGGCCGCAGCCTGTGTAGCAATTTGAATTGCAAATGGTTGTGAGATGATCGCGTCATAGTTGACCTTCTGAATTCATTATAATTTGACAGTATGTTTAACAACAAGACTAGCCGGCTATCAGCCATGTCATTGTCCCCAAATAAATCAAGATTTTTACGACATGTTTTTTAAATGTAGGCCTTAATTTTTGTACTAAATCGCAAAAATGTAGTAAGGGCTCAAGTTTTATCACATGTTTGGCGTGAGATTACCATACGATGTTTCTTTTTAACTCTGTATAACTCGCTATCTATATAACAACTATCAACTCAGCATGAGAAATGGTTGAAACAGCAAATGCGTGAGATTTGAGAGACCTGTAGTAGGCTAATCTGCTCTTCTATGGCTCTGGTGTAACATAGGCTAACATGAACCTAGCGGATGCTAGCTCGTTAATTAGCCGTGTTATCAGCCTCAGTCTGTAGCATGCCAAAGTACTGTTAAAAGTTTATTTCACCAGTGCTAAACACGCTAACTCTTAACTTGTAGCAACCGGAGGGTTACTTTCTACGCTGCGTAAAACCTAAGGGATTCCTGCACTTTCCATCTTTGACGAGACATAAAAAAGCTCATACCTCAGCAACAGTATAACGGAAAATTAGAGAGGTATTGAAACTGTTACTTTTTCAAACCGCGGTGTATGAAACTGGTAACCGGCCCATGCCTATTCACAATTGAATTCCAACTCTACAGTCCTTATCCAGATTAACTTAATACTGGATATAATCACTTCATGGTCAACTATGTTTTTAAATCATAATTAAAGAGCATACATTGATAATTGCAATCTGAGGGTTAAAGCCTGCTGTACTGTTCATCACGTACTGTATGTCTTATCTCTCAGCTAAATGTGACAGAAGCCTACCTGGGGCGTAGTTGAGCACCCTCAGATCCGGCTCCTCCTCCGCCAGCACTCGAAACATCATGTCTCTGGCAGCCTTGCCCGTGCAGTACAGCACCCACGAGGGGAAGGGCTGCAGGGCGCACAGGGAGCTGATGTTGACAACGCTACGTCGCAGGCTCGGGCGTTTTGGAAACGCCTGCAGCACCCCAGCTGTGAGGCTCAGGGCAGAGCTGATGTTGAAGGACAGATAGGAGTCCACTTCTGCTATGTTGGTGAAGGTCTGGGCATAGCGAGATACATTACCTAAAGAGGCTGGGGTGGGAAAAAGAGAGACAAAAGAGGAGGTAGTAGATATGGAATGAAATAGAGGAGAAGGTTATAACTTCAGATTTAAGTCAAGAGCGTGCAGAAAGTGTTGCAGATATGAACTTTTCACTCGCAAAATATAAGTACTCAAGCACAAATTCAACAACCGAGAGTTGTACAGACAGTTGGGAGGGAGCGCCTGACACGCTCTCATAGTTTAATCATAAGAAGGTCAGTGCCTCCATAGGTTTCTGCCCAAAATGGTCAAAAAGTGTGTTAGACTTCATGCAGCGCCGATAAGCGACTGACTTGAAGCAGTGTATGCCGGCTAGATTTTTTGTACGTCTTGAATTGGCGCCAACTTAGTCACTATGTCATCAAAGTACCACGAGCGATTCGAGAGCAGCCGGCTGGGTCAGCAAGCGCATCTTCTCAAGGGCAACTGCAAAGCCGCCGCTCCTCGGCTTGAGGCAAAGGCCCCTGTGGATGTTGGTTTTATTGCATTTCCAAACTTCCCAACAGCACTTCCAGGGAGTGCAGACATGGACGTTTAAAGAGAAGTTTTAGGATAAAATCACTTTTCTCACAATCACATTGCAGTCTTTTCACATGGATGAAAGTAAGCAATTCAAAGCTGTTGTTTAACTACAGTATTTGACATTACTGTATGTATTAATTTAATAAATATTCATCCAAAGTCAACAGCATTTTGAAGTCAATGGTCAAATTCTTTGTCAGACATGACAGAACGCAAAGAAGAAAAGGACACAACTCATCTATAAAAGCTTATTAAAGTCCAATAATCCATAAGAAAAATTGTCAAGATGATATAGGGTCAAGATATTCTGCAGTGAGGTCAGCCAGACTACACCAGGGGCGGATCTAGTAAAATATTCATGGGGTGGCAGGAGATTTTGAGGGGTGGCACCCCGTGGCAGAAGTATATGCTGATTTAATCGCTGTCATATTAAGCAATGTTTATTTAGAATGCCCCCAAATTAAGAAATTTTAGGTCAAAAACATTAGGCTATATTATTAAGGCACAAAGTTAAAGCCTTAAATCAAAGATATTGAGGAAACACTGAAAAATGTGTGTTTTCATTTATTTTTTGGATATTGGTTAATCAATAATAAACTTTATCACCAAACCAAAGGTTAGACAACTTGGTCAGCTAGTAGTAGAAAAATGTGCTACAAGTTTGAAGTTTGTAAACACTGAAAATGATGTGTAGTCAAATGTCTGTTAGGTTTTTCGGCATTTGGGTTGCCTAGTCTTTTACCCTGGTCCCTAAATATGACGCGGAGCCTGAACGGAAGTACGAATATGAATGTCTGTTGAATCTCGAATATAAAACTGATTTCACCTCGGTCTTTCGCAAATGTCCGACTTAGCAGAGTGGGGAGGCTGGTTGGAGTAGTCTAGTGAGTTGGGAGAGTTCTTTTGTTAAAGCAGGGGCCTGTTCCATAAAGGCCGCTCAAATAAGTTGGACTTAAAGTTCCAAACCAGACTTGAATTAGCTTAACACATCAAGTGGGGCCAAAGCGGTTCCATAAAGGCCAATTTCAGCTCACGCAGTCCTACTAAATCAATTCAGATTTAAGTAGTCAAGCTATTTGCGCGTGTACCCTATTCTTAAGCAGCCCGAGAGGTAAAACATGGATCACACAATCCACCACGGCAAAAGCAATGCACACGGCCACGTGACTTCTTCCAGAAAGAATGTTCCCTTTAAGCCTTTTACTATGACAGCTCCCTCATCCACCGCTTCATCAAAATGAAAAGACACGCCATAATTGACGTGAACGATAGGCTACGTAGGTCGAGGTCCTTTTTTAGACCTTTAGTTACTTTGTTGATTAAAAAACAGACACCCTCTAAACACATGTAAATTAACATTTTTGACATGGTTTTAAATAAATAGTCTACTATTAATCAATACATAACCCAGTAGTCTAACTTTTTAACATGGTTGTGTCGGGAAAATGGAGGATGTAGCCTATGGATTTAGGTTTGTTTTGCAATTGTAGACTTCTGTTAAGAACTATATAGCTAATTATACTCGGATAATTTAGATTGAGATAGGCCTATGCCTGATGCCTAAACATTTGAAATCACAAACTAGGCTATGTAACGTGGCTTGTAAACTATCAAATCATTGTTCATCATTGTTTAATGCATTAGGCTAAATGTTGTAGCCTATGTAGGCTATTTAAGTTGATTTTCTATCAATGTTGAACATGAAAACGAGAATATCCGTGGTAAATCATCGTTTTCCCGTTGGGTCAGTGTTACAGGGAGGTCTGGTTAAGCACCAAGTCACTCTAAGCCTGACAGTTACCGTGCGTGTCCACTACAACGCAGGGGGCGGCGAGTGGGCATCGGATTCCAATTCATTTTCAATGAAACCGGGCATTGACGCTCGTGTAGGGCATTGTGGGAGCGTACGCGAGCGTCAACGCCCGGTTTCATTGAAAATCTGAAGGAAAAAAAATGTACATGTCAGAGCCTTTCCTGTTGTGTAAAAAGAATTTAGATCTGTTTTCTATGCACTTCCCTCCAGTTTGTCTCAGTTTATCACTTGGCTTTTCAGATTATCCACAAAACAATTCCTGAGCTTACTATTAATGTTATTGATTTCACTAATACAAAATGTACCAATAAACACAAGGGAATTTATCTATAGCAAGACAGCGGTATCACCAGGAGGGAAATAGTTTTTGGAACTCACAACTAGAAGATATACAATGGAGAAAGGCTTGGCTCTGTCCCTTTCGATTTAGCATCTCTAACAAAGTCAGAGAGGTTCATTTAAATAATTTCACAGGTGGATGTCAAATGCTCATTTTGCAACACTGATGCTGAAAGTCTTATACATTTATTTTTTTGTTGTCCATATACTAATACATTATGGAAAGATATGGAAGGTTTCATACTTCATTAAACTGGCCACTCTATTACTATCAAAGAAAAATATGTTATTGCATATTTTGACTGTACTTTAATATCCTTAAACTGGATTGTTAACATTATGGTTCTAATAGGTACATTTCATGTTCATAAAGCCACATTTTCAAACTCTATTCCATGCTTTACAATATTTCTAATATACTTTAATCTCTTGATAGAATCTCTTAATCTGCTATGAAATAAGAAAGCCTTATATACTATTCAATATTATAAGGAACTTAGGGCTGGGCGAAATGGGTAAAAAATAATCACGATAGATAATTATATTTCCATTCGATAACGATAATTAAGAGAATAGACCACAGATCCGTAATAGTAGGCTAGCAAAATAAGTCTTTTCAACTTTTTCCCTACACTCGACAAAGTTTAGGCAGCGCGATGTGAGAGAAATGTTTGCGGTCAGGGAACACGTACCTGGGGTCAAGTAACTTAAGCTTTTTAAAACCTTGCTTATTATCAAACAAAGGTTTGTCGTTACTAGACTTGGTAGCCACCTGTTTACGACACAATTTGCACAGAACATTGCTCTGCTCTGTCGGATTTCAAAAAGCCAAACCACTTCCAAATATCTGAAGACAAACCATTTTTATCAATTATTTCTTTATTGGAAGTTACTCCCTCGCCACGGCTATCGCTGCCACCGTTTTCGGCAACAAGACTCATTTTCCGCAGTTAATATTAGTGTGAGATTTACTTTTCTGTTTAATATTTTGTACAATTACAATTTTAAAGATTGTATCTTATTTTACACATATGTGGAAGTGATGTATTAAGTTGAGGTTGATTAGAGACATGCGCGGTAGAGAGCGCGAGTAGAAACGTGTCGGGGTCGAATGTCAACGAATGTGGCTCGGCTAATAAATTAAGTCCGTACAGCTTTATTTTGTGACAGCGGGTTTGGAAGACATGCTTGGCATGTAAGCAAAGTTTTTGGCGGGCACTACGCGGATGGATGCGGCATTGAGGCATTCCGGTAGGGAAGATTGAAATCTCCTGAATTCCGACGTAGGCTTCTTTCTGGCATTCCACAGTGGTTGAGTTTTTCGTTTGCGCTTCATGGAGTTGGATTGCTGGAACTGTCGAGAGACATTTACGGCTTTTAGTTATTGGGACAGCTTGCCTAGTGATGCGAAGAAAGACTACAGACTGGTGAAAGAGAAGCTGAAGGGAGCTTTTGGCCAAACAATCTACCTCTCTACTTTTCAGAGCTATGTGAACGCTCGTACGCGTTTGCCTGGGGAGGCTCTCCAAGTTTTTGCTGCTGACATTAGCCGCTTAGTGGATGAGGCTTTTCCCACAATGCAAGGAACGGAGAAAAATTTAGGCGCTTTATAGCGGGAATAGAACCTTATCTTCAACTTCGCATACATGAACAAGGCGTGAACACATTGGATGCTGCTCTTACAATGGCTCTACAGATTGAACAGGCGCATCAGGCCAGCAAGATTCTGATGCCTTCACACACGCAACTGTGGTCATCCCCAACAGCAGGACTTTTCCCTGGATCCATTGTTAAGGTTCCTACACAAACTTTACCTGCCTCCTCTTGTACTACGGCAGCTGCAATTCCTTAGACGGTTAACTTAGCGACATCCGGGGATGTCAGTGCACTGCTGAGGACGTTGGAGAGTTTGTCGGACAGAGTGGATCAGCTTCAGCTCGAGGTCAGCAGGCAGAGATATACCTAACAGCCGTCCTTCTCCAGAACGCCGGGGGCGTAGTTTTACTCCGGAGGGCGCACAAGGCCGCACATTCGAGCGACATAAGTATGACAGACATACATATGACACGCATGACCGTCGTGGATCTGATCACCGGGACAGTAGTGGTGATAGGACCTATAGTGCTTCACACCAACGTGAGAATTATCATGTTCAGAGTCCAAGGGGATCCAAAAAACATGGACAATACAAAGCAGAGAGAGAATAGTCCACCAACGTTCCAAAGACTGATGGAACTGGTCCTCAGAGGACTACATTGGACGAAGTGTTTCGTTTATTTAGATGACATAATCTGCATGGGAAAAGACTTTGATGATCATATGGCTAATCTCACAGAGATTTTGACCAGGTTTAGAGAAGCAGGTCTCAAGCTTAACCCCCAAAAATGTCAGTTTTGTCAAGCATCTTTGAAATACATGGATCACATTGTGTCAAAGGAGGGTTTGGCTCTTGACCCGGCTCATAGTCAGCGCGTTAGAGATTGGCCAACACCTAGGTCTCCCACTGAGGTACAAGCTTTTCTAGGATTGTGTAGTTTTTATCTGCGATTTGTTCCAAACTATGCTGTTAAAGCTCAACCCTTACACAGACTGACTCATAAGGATGTCCTCTTTGAATGGATAGATGACTGCTCAGTGGCATTTCAGCGGCTGAAAGATGCTCTGACTTCGCCCCCTGTCATGGCGTTTCCAAACTTTGATCAGCCATTTACATTGAGCACAGATGCATCTAATCTCGCAATTGATGCCGTTTTGTCCCAAATCCAAAATAGCAATGAACGTGTTGTGGCATATGCTAGCCATGTACTGTCTCCTACAGAAAGAAAATGGTCCACTTACGATAAAGAATTATGGGCAATAGTTTGGTCGTTTCTACATTTTCGTCATTATTTGAGCAACTGCCCTTTTACAATCGTAACGGATCACAAACCTCTTGTTGGTCTTAGAAAATTAAAGTTTGACATTGATCCCACAGGACGTAGAGGTTAGTGGGGTATGGACCTAGACCCGTATGAATGGGTCATTCTACATAAGGAAGGACGGAAACACACTAATGCAGACGCTATGTCTAGAATTCCTGTGGATTTATCTAAACCACTGGACGTTCTTACAAAGACAGTGGCTATACAAACTGAAGAGTTAACTGACATCTCTCGGACAGGCGTTGTTTCTGGAGTCAGTCTCTTGGATACTCATCCTAGTTTTCAGCCTCTAAGTTGTTTGACCCCGGGGGTTAATGATGACGCAAACATTGAGTACTGTTAACCCTTGCAGGTTTCTCTTAGTAGTGAGGGAAAGGACATTTCACAGTCTCAGAAAACAGATCCTCATCTCTCACAGGTTTTTAAGTGGCTTCAGAACAAAAAGAGACCTAATTTCAGACAAGTTACAGGAAAATTAAGACAAGTCTGGTAGCAGTTTCCCCGTCTGGTGTTACGTGGTGACGTACTATGTCGTACTGCTCACCTGGCTCCAGGTCAACCTGAAATGTACCAAGTAGTTATTCCTGAGGCTATTGTCCAAGACACTTTACATTGCTTACATGGTGATCCTTGTGCCGGACACTATAGTGCTGAGCGCACACTTAAACGCGCTCGGAGTTGGTGTTTTTGGCCAGGAATGAGAAGTGCAATTGAACAATTGTGAGTCATGTGAAGGTTGTGAATCTAGGAGGAAGCCGGTTCCTGAACGACGGGCACCTCTTCAGTCTATTAGTGCTGATAGACCTTTTCAGATTGTGTGCTCTGATATAACCGAAATGCCTGTTACTTCTAGAGGAAATAGGTATGTGTTGGTAGTACAAGATCATTTCACTAAATATGTTAATGCTTATTCCATAGTAGATCAGAAGGCCAGCACAGTAGCACAGCTGTTCTGCGAACAGTATATACCCGAGCATAGGGTTCCAGAGGAAATGTTATCAGATCAGGGCCGTCAGTATGAGTCAGAGACTTTGTCTTTGTCAAAGACAGCAAATAAAAAAGAAAAGGACCACCCCGTATCATCCACGTGGTAATGGAATGGTAGAACGATTCAATAGGACGCTGAAAAATCAGTTGTCCAAAGTTCTCTTCAACAAGGATGGTGAATGGAGTTAATAAGGAGACCCCTCAAAGCTGTACTCTGGTTGAGCGCATGGAAACTGTGTTTAGAGAGGTTCTTAGTAATGGGATGGATCAGAAATTCAAACGGGAATATTACTTTAACAGGTATGCAAAGTTTCTGCCTTTTAAAGTTGGAGACGTGTGTGGAAGTGGATGAATGATCCGACCACACTAAGAAAGAAGTTAGAGCCCAAATGGAAAGGGCCATATCGTATCATTTCTGTGGACATGGATGGTGTAATTTACTCAGTGTTAAACTTAAGGGATGAGAAAGCAGGACTCAAAGTTTTGCACTATGATCGTTTAAAGCCGTATAGATCCAGCTGGAATATTCAAATTAACCAGTCCACCGGTAATGGTTAGAATGGAGAGGAAGAAGTACCCGAAGCAAGACCAACATATACATCTTTATCAGGGTCTCTTCCTTTGACGGCACAAGTACCTGAGGCTGCAGAGAATAACACTACAACCCTGATGTCTCGTCCCTACATCTGTAGCCCATCAGGACGCATACCTCCTGTTCAGCAGCCGATACAACAGCCATCTCAAGGGCTGGAAGGTGGATCTTCTGTAGTGGGAAAGCCCTTGTCAACTGAGGGGGTAGAAACTCGTTCAGGGCGGATTAGCAAAAGGCCTAGGAAGTTTATATGACCTGTTATATAGCATTGTTGCTGTTTTGTTTAAAAAATTTAAACATTAAAAATAAAAGTTTGCTACACAATGTTGTGTTCTTTTAATATGGCACGCACCTTAGTGGCCAGAGAAAGGCAATATATCCATGCAAGAATGATCATATATATATATATTTGTATTTTTTATTTTTTTGGGTTTATTATTGGAAATGAGGACATTTCTTTTTTTCTCAGAGAGGGAAAAGTGTGAGATTTACTTTTCTGTTTAATATTTTGTACAATTAGAGTTTTAAAGATTGTATTTTATTTTACACATATGTGGAAGTGACGTATTAAGTTGAGGTTGATTAGAGACATGCGCGGTAGAGAGCGCGAGTAGAAACGTGTCTGGGTCGAATGTTAACGAATGTGGCTCGGCTAATAAATTAAGTCCATACAGCTTTATTTTGTGTGCCTGCATCACTAACCTACGTTGAAGACTGGATTATGAACAAGCTTTCTTTAACCCCTCTTACATTAGCTACTCCACTCGAGGTGCTCAGTGTGGTTTAGTGGGCGTATACCATTTCTCCGCAACTTCCTGCTGCACCACAGAAATTAAATGGACTGTTGTTCCTAATGTTACGATATCTTTATTGAGGGAAGTCATCACTTCAATAATATTTTTTATCGATTTATCACCCACCTGATTGTTCCCCTGCCCCATGTAAAGTACATGCGCCAAAAGTCAAACCTATTTTCATGTAGGCCCAAGGGCGCTTGGTATAAATGGGCTGACAGGGCTATGCCATCCCTATCTTTTACAATTAAGTTGAGAAAATTATTGTAAAAGAAATAACTTACAACAGATTGTTTAAAATGTTGGTGGCACCTAGAGCAGCAATGCCAAATATTTACACGAAAAGCAAAAAAACCCAGCCCAAACACATTATGAAGATGAAAGGTAGCTAAAGTGTGTGTCAGATTTCGAGGCACGCCCATTGATTTGCTGCTTGTTTGGGCTAAATTAATTCAGGCCACAGAGGCCTTTTTTGACCAATGGCAGCGGATTTACATTTAGTCATTTAGCAGACGCTCTAATCCAGAGCGATTTACAGTAAGTAGAGGGACATTCCCCCCGAGGCAAGTAGGGTGAAGTGCCTTGCCCAGGGACACAACGTCATTTGTCACGGCGGGGAATCGATCCGCCAACCTCCTGATTACTAACCAAACTCCCTCACCGCTCAGCCATCTGACCCCTATGGATGTATAGATAGTCAGGTGCTAGTGGCTACTGTGTGTGATAGAGTGGGGAACATGATGAGATGATTAGTGTTGGCAGAATTTTGGATCAGGTGGATCATCTGTTTCTTTTGTTTTCTTTAGAAGAAAAGGTAGAAAGATGAGGTAAAGCGACGTGGGACACACCATCCAAATGGTTAAAATACCTAAAATCGTAAGTTTTGTCAAAGTTGGTAGGAAAGAATGGACTGGCTAAGGGCGAGTGCAGCTAAATATTACCTTTTCTGTTTCCCGTGCTTGCTTTCTGGAGGAGACACGGCTTGTCATTGTCCCCAAATCAATTTCAAGATTTTGACAAACAAATTAATTGGCCATGTGTTGCCTACTGTCGTGTCAGCTGCAGCCTGTTTGAAGTTGAATTAATCAGGCTATTCTTGTGGTTCCTCATTCATAGTAGCCTATTGGTGTACAGCACTTAAAACAAGTAAAAGGCTATATAATTTTGTTGTTACAGATTTTCGATTAATCATTAACATTTTTATATTAATATTCACTATTTATAGGCTATATCAAAATGCAGTGAAAATAGAAAAAACAACGTGTTTCCACATTGAGATCTGTATTAGAAGAAGAACAACTATTTCTGTAACTCATAGAAGCAGAGCCGACAGCTAGAAGCCGGTGCTCAAACACAACTGACCCTAGTTTTTTTCCGGCTAATTAACAAAACTTCATAAAAACCTTTGCCCTCAATAATACTTAAGGGTAGCATATCCATCTCGATGGACTTGCAGATCCGTAGGGTAATTGTCTCTGTTCTCTATGCTCGTTGTGCATCGCAGCTCCTCCGTGCTAACACAGAGAGAAGGATGCACCGCCGCTAACCAGGGTCGGATGTAGCTACGTTCTTCAAGTGGTAGCTACATCATTTGAGTCGTGGAGGAGTTGTATTTATACTTAGCTTTGCAGTGTTGGCAATGAACAAAGTAATTTTTAAGTCAAAATGGTCTCACGCCACACTTCGCCGTGACCTCTTCATGTTTACTTTTGAAATACATGGAAACTCGTAACTGAGTAGGCTTGTGGCGTTTTTTTTCTCTTAACATTGGCTTTGTTTGGTAAAATGTTTAAATCCTGCCACATAGCGAAATCCATTGCATTCCTTCAAGACTCAACTATGCAACGGAACACTCATTAGTTTTATCGATGAACAAATAATGTCATCGACGAAATTCTTAATGATCGATAATCAATCGTCGATTAATTATGCCCATCCCTAGTGTATGCCTTGTGCATGAAATTACCACATCAAACGAGACGTGCTAACATGGATGAACACTGTAAAAAAAAATATAGAGTAAAAAAAATGGAACAATCTGGCAGCTGGGACGCCAGATTACACCCATTAAATTACGGTAAAAAAGTTTTTCCATTAACATCAATTAACCGTAAAATAATTTAAATTTTCCAGTACCAAATGAGATATGTCTGTAATATCACATTCCAGGCTGTTCTTTGCCAGTAAATATGACTTTTATTAACATAACTTCTCTGTAAAAAAATGCAATTTTCAACAAATAAAAATGATGAAGGAAGCCTAATTAAGTTGTAATGACTTAACATGTTCATTCAAAGCATCTCGTGTGCCCAACACATAACATTCCGATACTGTAATCAGTATTCTAATACTACAGACATTACCGGCGCTTCAGATTACACCTGTAGCGCCGGCTAGCTGTATGAAATGGTAAGGATTATATCTTGTTGAATGTCAATTCACAAGACAGGTTAGATCAGCATCTAACTGGACAACATTCACACTCAGGGTAAACACCTAATGTATCCAAACTACAAACCATCAAATTACACATCAAAACAGAACGAACACAACAACAAAACTCCAAACAATGCTTTTTCTAACTAAGTTTAAACCTTTAACTCGGTAGCTTTTTAACTTGCCGTGGGGCATTCTGGGTAACAGGAGCGTTGCCGCTACACAACTATCTAATCAACTTTCTTTCGTCCTACTCTGGCGTCTTTACATTTATTCATTCAGCAGACGCTTTTATCAAAAGCGACTTCCAAGAGAGAGCTTTACTATAAGTGCATTGGTCAATGATCATAGACAACGAGATAGCCCCAAAAAGGCTTTTGTAGTCTTTGATATTGACTGGTGCATGCTGGGATTGCATGACGTCAACTACCCGAGCTCAGTTCACAATTCAAGGTTACTATGTCTAAACCAAAAATGATGGCATTAAGTTATTTGTCCGTGGGATGAAAGTAAATATCTGCAAAATAACTGTTAAAATAGCTAGATTGGATGAAGTGAAGTTATGTGTTTTAACAGAACATTTGTGAAAATTGTATTATTATTTGTTAAAAAACTGACATTTTAGTGTAATTTTGAGTAACAACATTTGGCTGTAATTCTTATGTAAAATTATAAATTTACAGTTTGCCATTGTCTTTCTATCTGTATTTCCTGTAATTCAGAAAAAAACATGTATAAGTTAGAAAAAGTGTGTTAATTTTTTATTATTATTATTATTATTATTATACTTAGGACTAGGAGTCTATGGCAGCCCATAGAACCGATTTGTGCGAAGTTTTGAAATTTGGCACACTGATTTGGAACGGTCTCCTGATTATCGTCACCAAGTTTAATGTCGATCCCTGAAGCACTATAGCTATTTTCCGTAATTTGTATTTTAAGAAATTGCTACTTTTTTGAACTCTGTTCGATTTTCATGAAAATCGTAACAGATCATCTTCAGACCATGCAGACAAGTTATCAACATTTTATAGATGAGTCAAACCGTTCACGAGTAACACGCAAACGATTTTGACAAAGAGCACGCCAAAGTGGACGTGAGGCCTTGTCTCTGCGACAGTTTACCGTATGGAGACGAAACTTTGATAATGTCATCACGAGCATGTCATGAAATCATCTTCTTACCACAATCACCTTGATACGTCAAAATATGACTGAATTACAGCTGTTCATTCTTGGGTCAAATCGGACAAAGCTCGCCACGGCAGAAACAGCTTCCTTTTTTTATGAAGTAACCAAACACAGGATTTCCCAGCAGTGAGAATAGCTCACTGGGATAAGATGTGCTCCTTTGAAACGCAAGGTCGTAGGATCGAATCCATCCACATTCATCAAGCATGTCGTGATACCGGAAGCATTTGTTCACACAGTTAGGGTTAGGGTTAGGGTTTGGGTTTAAGGGTTAGGGTTTAAGTTTTGGTTAAGGTTGAGGGTTATGCTTTACTAATGCTTTACTAAAGATACATTCTGTATGAACAATAAATAACTAATGCTGTACAAACCATTAACTAATAGGTAACAAATTGGTTAATAAATTATGAATTTGGTGAGCTCATCTAAAGTGTTACCGAAATGCCAACTTTTTCGAACTCCTCCTAGGCCGTTGCTCCGATTTTCATGAAAATTGTAACAGATTATCTTCAGACCATGCCCACAAAAAGTTATCAGAATTTTATCGATAAGTCAAACCGTTCACGAGTAATGCGCAAACTATTTGGACAAAGAGCAAGCCAAAGCGGACTTGAGGCCTCGAATCTGCGACGGTTTACCGTATTGAGACGAAACTTTGGAAATGTCATCACAAATCATTTTCCTACCACAATCACCTATATGTCAAAATATGACTCAAATATAGCTGTTTATACTTGGGTCAAATCTGACAATGCTCGCCACGGGAGAAACGGCTTCTGCCACGGCTTTCATAAAGTAACCGAACACAGCAGTTCCCAGCAGTGAGAATAGCTCACTGGGATAAGACGGGCTCCTTTGAAAAGCAAGATCGTGGGATCAATTCCAGCCACAGTCATCAAGCAAGTCTTGATACCGGATTATCTGTTTAGCGAAGCCAGGTATGCCACAGTAGCTGTCTAGCAGTATCATCATATTGGTAACGATAATGTTTCATACTCAGGGTATTTATACTCAAGAAGAGTCAGATTTATTGGGCTTTGTAGATATAACGCTGCTACATCTAGCCAGCACATTTGGTCTCAAAATGACATGATTGTTTTTTATGAAGAGTTTTGCTTTCCTTCTTTAGCTACTGAATTTCCATTTTGAATGCTGCTTGGCCCCTTCATTACTGCTTGCAGCTATATTTTTGTTAGTTTTATTATTATACTTAGGCATAGGAGTCTATGGCAGCCCATAGAACCGTATGGTAAAAAGTTTTTAAATTTGGCACACTGATTGGAGACACAGTCTATTGATGAATTTCACCAAGTTTCATGTCAACCACGCGAGTACTATAGTGCCACCAATGGGTCAAAGTTGGAGGTGTGTTTACGCCCATATTATACGCCCAATTTTTGAACCATAGGACCATTTCTTTTAAGTGAGGTATCATTGGATTCCTTAGATGTAGATGATTCGGCTGGACTCTGACGTCATTGTCGTCATTAAGGTTTTTCATGAAAATCGTATTAGACCATCTCCAGACTCTGCCGACAAAAAACCGTTATTTTATTGATAAGTCAAACCGTTCACGAATAACACGCAAGCGATTTTAACAAAGAGCACACCAAAGCGGACGTGAGGCCATACCTCTGCAACTGTTTACCGTATGGAGACAAAACTTTGGAAATATCGTCACAAGCATGATTTACCGGTAGTTGCAGTTTCAGCACAGCGCCACCTACTGGTCAGGTAATGCGAAAAAAAAACGTTTTGCTTATATATTCTGAACAGTTTTGTCATAAATCACAAAATTGGTGTCTTCTGATTGTACATGGCATACCATATCAAAAGATATCACATTGACCTGTGGCCACCATTTTGGGCGTTGGCCATTTGGAATTTTCATCAAAACCTACTTTTTTCTAACTCCTTGTTTGCTTTTTCTCCTATTTTCATGAAAATGTAATCAAATCATGTCAGACCATAATCACCTTGATATGTCAAAATATGACTGAATTACAGCTGTTTATACTGGGTCAAATCTGCAGGCATGCAAACAGGTCAAGGGTAAAAAAGGTGAGAAGTATATGGCTATCCCCCGACCCTCTAGGGGGGAAGAAAATTGATTAAATTAGTTAAACGCATCAATTTGGTGCACTTTGAGAGCAAAATGAAGAGGCTAGATCTATATAAAATGTTCTTGTAAACAATGTCATGTTCTTTTAACCATAGATAGTTTTTTTGTATAGCATACATCATAAAAAACAATTAAACAAACGTGACTACCTGTGTTGATCTACTTTATTTTTAAGTCAAAAGTATCACTTACTGTAAAGCTAGCACACATTTACATTTACATTTATTCATTTAGCAGACGCTTTTATCCAAAGCGACTTCCAAGAGAGAGCTTCACAAAGTGCATAGGTCACTGATAATAACAACAAGATAGCCCCACAGCATTGCGGGTAGTCAAAAACAAGAAGTACATATTGTGAACAACCAAAAAATAGTGCTAAAGGGAAGAAACCATAAGAGCATGTAGTTAAACAAGTTAAAAATTACACAACATTAATCTCTAAATGCAGGTGTACCTGTAGGAAAGCAATAAAAATAGGATTAACTAAAAAAAAAAAGAATACAACAGTTTAAATCAGCTACCACTAACCAACAAGAGCAACAGTCTAAGCAAGAGTCATTGTGAACCTTGAGGAAACTCGCATTGGGTTCAGCAAACCATTCCTAAGTACCATTGTACTCCCGGAACAAGTGCGTCTTGAGCCTTCTCTTGAAGGTGGAGAGACAGTCCGTGTCTCTGATGGAGGTGGGGAGTTGATTCCACCACTGGGGTGCCAGGCAGGAGAAGAGCTTGTGCTGGGACCGGGCGGTCTTGAGAGGTGGGACCACCAGGCGGTTGTCTGAAGAAGACCGTAGGTGGCGGGTGGGGGTGTAAGGCTGCAGGAGAGACTTGATGTAGTCGGGCGCAGTCCCGTTCACTGCTCGGAAGGTCAGTACCAGGGTCTTGAATCTGATGCGGGCCGTTATGGGTAGCCAGTGGAGGGAGATGAGGAGCGGGGTAACGTGGGAGCGTCTGGGTAGATTGTAGACCAGACGGGCCGCTGCGTTCTGAATTCTCTGAAGAGGTCGGGTTGCGCATGATGGGAGACCGGCGAGCAGCGAGTTGCAGTAGTCCAACTTGGAGAGGACAAGTGCTTGGACAAGCAGCTGGGTGGAGTGCTCAGACAGGTATCTCCTGATCTTCCGGATGTTGTAGAGGGTGAATCAACACGACCGGGAGACCGCAGCAATGTGGGCCGTGAGGGAGAGCTCGTCATCCATGGTAACCCCAAGGTTCCTGGCAGAGGATGAGGGGGTCACCGTCGCACACATTCAATAGACCATTTTTAATATTGTATTAAAATTGTTTCTACAAGATGATGCAAGATGGGTCTGTAAACCTCTCCCCACTCTGCCTCTGATTGGCTGTGAGGTTTAGGCTTAAGGAGTGACGATTGGTTCCAGAGCCAGTTGTTAAGTTGTGTAGCACAGGTAAAATGCTGTGTTGGCCATGGCCACGACCCCATCGGATCTGCGCAAATCAAGTAGGTTACCAATTTTCATTTCAAAAAGGTGAGTCTCACATACAGGTGCATCTAAAAAAAATTAATATCATAAAAAAGTTGATTTATTTCAGTAATTCGAACTCCTATATTATGTAGATTCGTTACACTCAGACTGATATATTTCAAGTGTTTATTTCTTTTAATTTTGATGATTATAACTGAAAGCTAATGAAAACCCAAAATTTGATATCTCTGAAAATGTTAATATTACTTAAGACCAATAAAAAAAAAGGATTTTTAACACAGAAATGTTGGACTACTGAAAAGTATGAACATGTACATCACTCAATACTTGGTCGGGGCTTATTTTGCATGAATTACTGTAGCAATGCAGCGTGGCATGGAGGCGATCATTCTGTGGCACTGCTGAGGTGTTATGGAAGCCCAGGTTGCTCTGATAGCGGCCTTCAGCACTTCTGCATTGTTGGGTCCGGTGTCTCGCATCTTCCTCTCCACAATACCCCATAGATTCTCTATGGGATTTAGGTCAGGTGAGTTTGCTGGCCAATCAAGCACAGGGATACCATGGTCCTTAAACCAGGTACTGGTACCTTTGGCAGTGTGTGCAGGTGCAAAGTCCTGCTGAAAAATTAAATCCGCATCTCCATAAAGCTGGTCAGCAAAGGGAAGCATCAAGTGCTCTAAAACTTCCTGGTAGACGCCTGTGCTGACCTTGGACCTGAGAATACACAGTGGACCAACACCAGCAGATGACATGGCAGCCCAAACCATCACTGACTGTGGAACTTTACATGGACCTCAAGCAACTTGGATTCTGTGCCTCTCCTCTCTTCCTCCAGACTCTGGGACCTTGATTTCCGAATGAAATCCAAAATGTACTCATCTGAGAAGAGAACTTTGGACCACTGAGCAAAAGTCCATCCCGTTTTGTCCTTAGCCCAGGTTAGACGCCTCTGACGTTGTCTGTAGTTCAAGAGTGGCTTGACACAAGGAATGCAACAGTTGAAGCCCATGTCCTGGATACGTCTGTGCATGGTGGCTCTTGAAGCACGGACTACAGCTGCAGTCCACTCCTTGTGAATCTCCCTTGAACATTTTCACAATGTTCAAGTTTTCTGAGATACTGAATTTTGGGTTTTCATTAGCTGTCAGTTATAATGATCAGAATTAAAATAAATTAACACTTGAAATATATCAGTCTGTGTGTAATGAATCTATATAATATAGGAGTTTCACTTTTTGAATCAAATTACTGAAATAAAACTTTTTGACGATATTCTAATTTATTGAGCTGCACCTGTAAAGGTGAGGAGTTTGCATGCCTGAATCTGACAACGCTTGCCACAGGGGATACAAGAATAGCTCACTGGGATAAGACAGGCTTCTTTGAAGTGCAAGGTCATAGGTTCGAATTCCAGCCACAGCCATCAAGCATGTCATTATACTGGATTATCTGTTTAGTGAAGCCAGGTATGCCACAGTAGCTGTCTAGCAGAATAATGGAAAAACGATAATGTTTCATTCTCAGATTTCAGAGTCAGATTTATTGTGCTTTGTAGATATAATGCTGCTACATCTAGCCAGTGCATCACATTTTTTGTATCAGAACTTCTGAACAATTTGAGTAAAATTACAAGATTGGACTTTTCTGATTTTTTGTTTGGCCATTGTGGGCGTCGGCCATTTTGAATGTTGTCCTAAAATGATACTGAAAGCATTGGCTTATCATTACAAAACTCAGTATACTTCTTTTGCACAATGCCATGAAAGTAATCAAAATGTTTCGGGTAGCGCCACCGTGTTGCCAAAAAAATATTATGCCGTTTTTAAAAAGCCCAAAAAAAAGAAATTAGTTTTGTTCTGCTGCTTTAGCTACTGATTTTCCATATTTTGTGCTGCTTGGCCCCATCATTGCTGCTTGCAGCTATATTTCATATTTATTTTTGGAGGTAGCCTTTTCAACTAATGTCTGATTTCTCTTTTGACTTAACTGAGAATTCAGGAACTGGATTTGTTGCCTGTTGTTTCTCCGCCATACTTGTGACTCCAACTCAGTTGTTTACAATACTTCTTCCTAGCCTGATTGAAAACTACAGTAATGCACATTGAGTGGAGGGGCAAAGTACGCGCAGGTAGGTGGGTATACAGACAGGTAGCCCATCCAATCATTCGTCCGGGCCAGCATAATGATTGGTTGTGTTTATTACAGTCTTGATGCCCAGAGATGTCAGTTTGATTTCATATTTCCGTCAAACCTTTATGTGTATTGGTTGCTACCAAGATGTGAAGTTTATTTAGGCAAATATGACCAAAAGTGCTTCTCAACAACATCGCC
The DNA here is from genome assembly GCF_021917145.1 of Hypomesus transpacificus. Lineage (NCBI taxonomy): Eukaryota > Metazoa > Chordata > Actinopteri > Osmeriformes > Osmeridae > Hypomesus > Hypomesus transpacificus. The sequence continues at coordinate 236,642 of NW_025813707.1, read as the reverse complement.
TACCCTGCCTTTAACTTATAAGAGCGTGTCAAGCACTCGCTCGTAGCTGTCTGTACAACTCTCGGTTGTTGAATTTCTGGGTAAATACATATATTTTGTGAGTGAAAAGTTAATATCTGTGCAAATAATCTACGCGCTCTCTATTTATGACATTTATCTGATGCTAGAGGTTTAAGTCTTATGTAGGCTACCACAAATACCATATATTATATCAAATATTGTCCATGGGTAATTTACCATGGTAAAGTTGGTTTGAAGTTCGATATTCAACAGATATTCAAACGAATATGTTTAGGGACCATCAACAAACTACAAATTTCAACAGTCAATAGCTTTTCAACAACATGAACTATGAGCATCAAAATAATGTTAAACTGTTCAAGATGTATGAATACACGTTGCACAGCCTTTATTTTGTTCATTTTCATATCAACCTTCTTTCAGTGAATCTTTGAATATTTCAAACTTCAATAGCTTTTTCGTCATGTGACCTATATAGCTCATATTCATTTCTGTGTTCACTGACTATGTATACATGTTGTACAGTCTTTATTTTGTTCATTTTCATCTTACACTATTTTCAGTGAATTTCTGAATATTTCAAACTTCACTAGCTTTTTCATCATGTGACCTGTACATGTCAAAGCCCTGTTTAATTGCTAACAAAGTACATTTGCACATGTTAACTTAGAGGGTGAGACTTTCTCATCTATTCACAATTTGTGGTAATGACAGAGACACATCCAAACTCTGACTCCTAGGAAGTGGAGTCAGGTGTAAAACCCAAAGGCCAACTTTAAAGTCAAATAGGCCTGGACATCTGTCATACCGGGCAAATGCCCGGTGGCCTGTGGCACCTTTTGGGCCGGCTCAAAATAAAAATGTAATTAAAGAATAATAAATGTATCATCGACCGGCCAATGAACCAGACAATGTGAAGGTACCATATGTGGTAGACTGAGTGGAAGACTGGAAGTCTACACTTACAGTGTCCCTCTGACTGAGAAGCTGCTTGAGAAGAACCTGAACATTGTGGGGACTCTTCACCAGAACAAGCCGAACATACAAGTCACGAAGGCATCCAAATCAAGGGAGACGGCAAGTTCCAAATGTTTCCATAGTCATGTTGCCATTCAATTTGGATTCAATGGCAACATGAACATGGTAAGCTATGTGCTGAAGAAGGGAAAGGCTGTTGTCCTCCTGAGCACCGTGCATGACAAAGCAGTGGATTACAACAATGTTGTGATCCAGTACTGTAACTAGGGCTGCAACGATTAGTTAACAACGTCGACGATAAAAAATTGACAACAAATATTTCTGTTGGCGACAAATCGTTAAGTGCCTGCAACAACGTGATTTGACCAGTGCGGCGTTGTAGCGCTAGACTAATGCAGCCCTCCCGTATGCTATCCAATAAATAAAGAAAACAGCGCTAAAATGTCAGCGTGCAAACGGAGCAGAACAAGTCACGTCACTAAAAATACTGTCATCTATAATGCACGCAAGGCGGAACTTGCTTTCCATGGGAACACAACGTGCATGCTGGAACATTTAAAAAAGAAACATCCCGGCACGAAAGGAGATGGTGAGAAGTGAGTGCGCTCCAGCTGGAACGAAGCAAGATGGCCAGTTAGTGACACCAGTTGATAACGCAGTATTTCACGCATACCAAGACCGTAGCAACATGTCCACAGACACCAGTTATACATGCATTACAGACATAAAGCTAGGAATGTAAACACATCTCTTAAATTAGGCAACAGCATTAAGCGCTTCATTTGAAAGAAAACAGGGTTATGTTCAATAAAAAACAGTGAGTAATTGGACAAAAAGAGCTTGGCCTCTTCTGTTGGTTCAAAGTGCAATAAAAATATTTTTTTCAAAAGCTGAAGTGATTTCCTGGTTTTATTTATTAGTTAGAATACGTACAACTCAATGTTTCAACAAATTGCAAAAGCTGAATAATTATTCAAAGCCTACTGATTAATCAGTGAAAAAATAGATGAGTAGTGGACTAATCGTTCTAATAATCGTTAGATTAGTCGATTATCAAAATAATCATTTGTTGCAGCCCTAACTGAAACACTGACCGTCATCTGTTAGTCAAATTAGGAATTCAAAATCTTCAATATTTTCAACTGAACTGTCAGACTGACTACACAAAATAAAAAGATATCTTATTAATACTTTAAGTCCATGTGTTTTTCAGAAAACCCCAGTAATATGATGAGTTGGCTGCTATATGTCTGCTGCAATAATTTATCTTTCATCCAAATAATTAATTTTATTCATTTGCTTATTTCTTTAATCCCAATCCCTATTGCAATATATTGATTAGAACATTTTATTAAATATTATGGGAAAACAAACAAATCTGTGGCTCGTGTTCTGTATACAACTTTTTTGAATATTTAGTTGCATCGTTAAAGTGCTATTATAATTTCTCCTCTACAATCATTTGGGTGTGACCATCCACCTGGTCTTGTGTAATAAAGCTATCAGATGAGTAGCACTCCAATTATTTGATAATTTGTCATGCCATGTGCGATTGCACAGATATTGGAAAGTTTGATACGGTTTAGTCATTGTATGTTCTGGGTGTGTTGTGAGGAGATGGCAGTGGAATATCAGCACGGCTTCTCCTCCTAAATAGCGGCGATTATGACTGTATAAGTCAGCACTACATCCCAACGACGTATAAAGAAACACATTTAAGAAAATATATTTATAGAAAGATCGCAACGACCTGGATTCGATCACTGTTGAGCAAAACGGTAACATAGCTCTCGTCAGTGACTTATCCCATAGAGCCAACGAATAGTATAGTGAACTAGGTCATTTAGGGTATTAGTAATGACGTCACATCGTGTCGGTGTCCAAGACACCTTTTGGTCTAGGTGAGCTGAGACAACTGGTTACCTCGGGCGGATCTTAAAGCACTTCCAAACATATTTAGCGAGGCTTTTTACAGAGGCTGCGACCAGACACCATTGACGGTTTTAGACCAAAACAAATGTGCGTTTTGTGTGACCAATAAACAGTAATACAGTAATGATCGTACTGTGAAAGGATACTACAAACATGAGCCACAGGACGAGTTTAATACTAGTAATGTTGTACCCATAAACAATGGGAAGCAACTTTTGGAGACCTCCAAGCCACGCGATCATGACTGTAGAAGTGAGCACTACATCACAACCACGTATAAAGAAACACATTTAAGAAAATACATTTTTAGAAAGATTGCAACGACCTGGATTCGAACCCTGTTGAGCAAAATGGTGCGTGCGCACAGGATGGTGGCTAATCCTATGGAGCCAACGAATATTATGGGTGGTCATGTCATTTAGGGCGATACCTATCACGTCACATCGCGTCTGTGTCCAAGACACTTTTAGGTTTAGGTGAGCTGAGACAACTGGTTACCTTGGGCGAATATTACAGTAAAACACTTCCAAACATATTTAGCAGTTTCTTTCAAATATCTTCAGATTTTAATAATAAAAAATAAAGATTAAATAAAGGTATTACAGAAACCACGCCTTTAATTGACAATCAAGCAAAAACGTCACGTAAATTCGGTATAAAAGGAATATGTGCCAGCTAATGCGACATTTGGTCAGGAGAAATAGGTTATTTCGCCAAACACCAAAGAAAGAACGAAAGAAAGAAAGAGAGAAAGAAAGATGGATCCCCAAAAGGTGGAAGAATTGCTTGCCTACAAGCTAAATAATATTTTTCCACCACATTTCACAAAAAAAGAACGGTATGTGTTGAAAAGACGGGCACAGAGTTACCAACTGATCGGTAAGTCACTACTATCTTTTCCCAACCAAGTGTGTAGAAACCCTTTACTGCCTGAGCCAAAATTCTGAACATTCCATATGCTGTTGAAATATGATATTCATATTAATATTCATATTTTATGATTTTTCATATTAAATCATACACCTTAACTGTTTATACCATATTGAAGAGGAGAACTAGGGGATTTTTATGATGTGAATAAATATATGATTACTTAAGGCAAATCATATTTTATCAAGTTGGTTTCAGGCAGCCATTTTTTTACAAAAACTTCTCCATCCACCATACCTCATCAGCCAACTTAATTTTTAACCAATTTAATTACAAGATGGAGAAAAACTTTGAGCAGGTGGAATATCCACAAATCTGTGGGCAATGTAGAACAGAAGACAGATTAGAAATATCATATTTTGATTAAAAGTTATGACCATTCTAGTGACTAGTGGAGACATAGGGGAAACCGGAATTTTCCTCCCCCAAAAGTAGCTTGCGCTATGGCTGGATACTCCTCTCTATAACTGAAAAACGTTCGGGATTCTTCCACAATCGACCGAATTGGCCAAACAAGGCATGTACATTTAGCTTACAATGTACATTTTTTTGCTTTTGTTACGTCCCGATTGGACTACTGCAATGTGTTGTTCTCTGGCCTCCCAATTACCTACCTAAAAAACTTACAGCGGGTGCAAAATGCTGCTGCTAGACTATTGACTAAAACTAGAAAGTTTGATCATATAACATCGACTCTTATCTCTTTACACTGGCTCCCTATCCAAGCCAGAGCTGATTTCAAAGTTCTACTACTAACTTACAAATCTCTGCATGGATTGGCACCACTGTACCTCTCCGGTCTCCTTGCACCCTATTGCCCTGCAAGGACTCTAAGATCTCAAAATGCCGGCTATCTGGTAATACCCAAAGTTAAGAAAAAAACTGCTGGAGGTAGGGCGTTCTCATATAGAGCACCTCTTCTTTGGAACAAATTACCCATCTCAATTAAGGAAGCTGATACTGTCTCGACATTTAAAACTAGATTAAAAACGTTCTTGTTTAGTCAATTCTATGAATGTTAAAGGGAAGTATGTGTGTACTTTCTATGTAAACCTGGGGTGTGTGCTTGCCTATGTGTGTATCACATGTAACTTTTAAATTTTAATTATAGCTTATGTTCACATTGCCCAGCTAGATGTTACAAATAAAGTAAACCTGTTACTGTATATTGTAAGTATTATTATTATAGTTCCGTTGCTGTATATTGTTACTGTTATAGTTTTTATTACTAGTTGGAGACAACGGGGGACTGGTTGTTTTCATCCTTATTCGTATAAGTATAACCTACTTTAGAGTTCTTTCCCCTGGAACAGATTTCATGTTCCAACTGAGGGGGGCTGTCGTTGTTTTGGTGTGTGGGGCTGCATCAAATACCCTTTTTGCTCTGTTAAATTGCTGCACTAGTCCACACTTGACCGGTGGGGATCTCATTCTATTATGACTGTAACTGTTAGCTGCTCCTGGCATTCTCTAATCCCTGCTCTCCTCTCTGTCCCCCCCCCCCACACATTCCCTGTGGTGTGGGGGGTTTGAGCTGTCAGGACCTGCTTGGTCGTCGGTCTGCCTACGCTGAACCAGGTCGTCACCCGGAATCCAGTCTCCATGACGGCCAACAGCGAGTTTCCCGGTCCCATCCAACGTCTATAAAGCCGAACAATGGATTTTGGTGTTTCAAAACCCATTGACACTGTATGACTATGTTTAGCTTGTGTTCTGCTCCTCTCTCTTACCAACCGTCTCTGGAGGAGGGGATCCCTCTCTGAATTGCTCCTCCCAAGGTTTCTTCCATTTTTTCTCCCGGTGGGAGTTTTTCTGGGAGTTTTTCCTTGTCTTCCTTGAGGGTTTAGGTTGGTTGAGGGGCAGTTCTATGGGCGCATGTGAAGCCCTCTGTGACATGCTTGCGTGTAAAAAGGGCTATACAAATAAATTTTGATTTGTACATAATCTAGGTAGTTAATGTTGTTTTTCCAAGTTTTTTAGAAATCTGCTCAAATCGAAGCTAAACAGTGCTACCACCGTCATAGCTGCCTGTCACAAACGGCCAAGCCGGACACGTCATTCTTTCCTGAAAACACTCGCGTCACTCCCACAAACAAATTCTTCGTAACTATAAAGTTTAGACTTTTAATTGACAATATTGACAACACATATTAAGAAACTTGTCTTCACTCATATCTTCTCCGATTTCAATTCGAAGCTGTAAATCTAACACTGTAGGCAATCTCCCATGGTCTCCGCTCTGGCTCCGCCTCGGAAAACAATGGCTGCCGTTGCTGACGATAAATGTATTTCCCCCTCCCAGTAACCCCTTAACCAATGATATGTGCTTTGAGCTTAAGTTGTCACGAGTATCTGGCAGTTTTCAGAAATAAAATCGGTGATTGGACGGCAAAGTTATTAAGGCGGGAACCATGAGCATTTTAATGTACATATTTGAATGGTCCGGTTAACGTCTGTTGCTCTTGCTCGCTCTCACATCATCTCTGGGATTATTGCGAAAATTCCAACTTTTTCACTCATACTTTTAAAGGATTTTTGTTTAGATGTTCAGTTAAATAGTAGTTTCCCTTTTCAGTATTTACAGCTTTTGTATTTAATATTTCAGCATTTCTAAACATTAAGCAAAATAAGCATTTCCTAGTTTCAAATGTTGACAATGTAATCCCTAGATAGCCAACTGTACTACATGTGCAGACGCAGGCAGGATGAGCAGAGACACCATTTCTCAAAGGTTGTGCTTACACCGGAGGAAGCCAATACAATTTTCTCTGAGTTTCATGACAGTGCAATTGGGGCTCACTGTGGCATCGACAAAACACTAGATGCCATTTTACAGCGGTACTACTGGTCTGGTATGAAGGCAGACATACAAAAATGGATAAGTGTTTATTGCTCCATTTTTATGGGGAGCTTATTATTTACATATTCAATATTAAAGTGTTGCACATGTTTTCACTTTCTTAGATTGCCCAGTGTGTTGCCTGCCCAAAAAAAGGAGAGCTCCATCAAGGAAAAGATACAATACAAACCCAGAGGTAATAGACATTCAATTTAACATGTTAAATGGAAGTATTGTTAGTGTTTAGCTTTGGTTTGCATTCTAAAGGTGACTGAGCCCTTTGAATTGGTTGGGATGGACTTGGTGGGCAAGCTCAAGTCCACAGAGAAGAGCTGTGTCTACATCTGCGTGATGGTGGACTATTTCACGAAGTGGGTCGAAGTGTATCCTCTCAAAACTAAAACGGCTGAAGAGGTTGCAGAATGTGTTATGGATTTCTTCTAAAAATATGGTGCACCTAAAAGAATCCTAACTGACCGTGGCAAAGAACTTGTCAATAAAGTAGGTCCATAGTAGTATTCCTGTCTTATTGGTCACATCAATGGAAAATTCACTATGGTATTCCAAATAAATTATCCTTTTAATGAATATTCTAGATCAACCATGACTTGTGTGAGAAGCTAGGGATAGCCAGAAGCCTATGTGTGCCCTACCACCCACAAACTAATGGCTTAGTGGAAAAACTCAATGGCACCATTCAAGGGTAAAAAAAACTAAATGTATTCTGAGAACATATGGGGAATGACTGATTTCCTTTTTTCAAGTTCAAGTCTTTTATTGTCAGGTACACAGAACAACACAAGGTTAGACTGGGCACGGAAATTCTTAAGACAAGACAATGCAAGCACCTGGCATTACATAACGTATAAGTACACGGAACACAATTTACATCAATGCTGAGCTCAGTCAAATCAGTGAAACTTCCTACATATACAGATAGCAATAAATATCGACTATACTAACCCTAATACTAAAACTTCCTAAATTACAGATAACAATAGATAGTACACTATACTAACCCTAAATGCACAAGAAACCTGTTCCAACCCTATAACCTATTCTAACCTAAGTGGAGTACAGTACAATAGTGCAATGTCAATGACCATACAGGAGCCTGTTGGCGAGGTACAGTGAGGTACAGTAGTGCAAGTTACTGATAGAGCAACCAGTAGCTAAAAGTGACAGTGTATAAGTGACTAGTGTGCAGAAAAACAATGTCCATATCAGTGTCCATTCAGAAGCCTGATGGCCCTTGGGTAGAAACTGTTGTCCAGTCTGCGTGTGCGCGACCGGATGCTGCGGTAACGCCTGCCAGAAGGCAACGGGGTAAAGAGACTGAAGGATGGGTGGGAACAGTCTCTTAGAATCCTGCCGGCTTTCCTTAGGCAACGTGTGTGGTAGGTGTCCTGTAGGGCTGGGAGCTTCCTGCCGATGATGAACTCAGCAGAACGGACCACACTTCGTAGGGCCTTGCGGTCCCGGTCTATGCAGCTCCCATACCACACTGTAATACAACCAGTCAGAATGCTCTCTATGGTGCATCTGTAAAAGTTAGTGAAGATGACCGAGTCATGGGGGGTGCCTGTGTTGGTGATCAGAACGGATGAGGTGCAGTCACCGATTCTCACCACCTGTGGCCTACCCGTCAGGAAGTGGAAGATCCACTTGCAGAGGGAGGTGCTCAGTCCCAGGTCCACAAGCTTGGAGACCAGTCTGGAGGGGGACCAGTCTAACTGGGGAGAGGGGGACCAGTCTGGAGGGGATAATGGTGTTTCAATTCAAGGGTTAAAAAAAAAAAATGGTGCAGGACCACCCCAGGACTGGGATATTTACATCCGGTCGACTGTTTTTGGCCTAAGAACCAAAATGCAGTTAACCACTAAATACAGCCCATACTACCTGATGTATGGGAGGGGGGCCCGTTACCCCTCTGAATTTCCCATCAAGTGGCAGGTATGATTGTCTCTTCCTGCGCTATCAGTTTGTATGTGTCTATGCCATAATTTGTTTCATTTTCTACACCAATGTTACAGATAAATGAGGACCACATTACTGCCCTTGCAAATAATAAGGACGTGAGCAGCCTCACCCAAAACCTACCTGATGTCTATACAAAAGTGGTGGAAAACATCAGAAAAGGACAAGAACGGGTGAAAAAAAGAAAATTGGCTAAGGGGGACAACAACAACTTTATGGTCGGAGACAAAGTGTTGCGCAAAAATATACGGGAGGAGCAATGGAAAGGCGGGAAGCTAGAGGCTGAGTGGTTGGGCACGTATGTAATTAGCAACATTGAGGGGAAAAGTGCAGACCTGAAAAGTGCAAAAGGATCCACTGTTTCAAAAATCAACATCGATCATTTAAAGCAATATGTGGAACCAGAAGAGCGGATCCCCGCAAAATGGTTGACCTCCACACCTCAAATGCAGCAGCACAGCCCCATCTCACCTCCAACACAGCAGCACAGCCCCATCACACCTCCAACACAGCAACACAGCCCCATCACACCGCCAACACAGCAGCACAGCCCCATCGCACCTCCAACACAGCAGCACAGCCCCATCGCACCTCCAACACAGCAGCACAGCCCCATCACACCTCCAACACAGCAGCACAGCCCCATCGCACCTCCAACACAGCAGAACAGCCCCTTGCAGTCTCCTTCCAAAGGTGCACCATCCGACACCTTGACCGCACCTGCCTCCACAGAGGAATGTAAGTATACTGTAGATGTCAATACAAATACAATTTAATGCTTTGGTGAGATTTTGGAACTGGATACTGCATCAAATCACAAATGAGGTATTGGTTAACAACTCTGTCATCTGAACTCAGTAATAGCTGACATATGGGCCGGGAAGCTCAGAGGGGTGCTGTGGAGCAAAGTAGGGCCATTTAAAATATTTGCCAGCGACTAAGAAAATTTGGCTCCCGGAAGGGAGCTAGAGAGTGAGGTACAGGCATTTAATAACATGCAGTCTTTATGTTTGTTGTTTTTTCTGGCAATTTTTTACATGACACACAATTATCCCCTAAGATTTTGAATGCATTCATTCATGCAACCATAACTAAACATGCACTCGAGAGGAAAGTGTTCCAGGTGGACTCTTTCCAAATGACCGCCATGTGGCAAGGGTCTTTCAAAGGGTTAAAAAAGGTAACACATTTTAAAATCAGTTCAGATAGGATTAAAGATACAAGTCGCATTTTAATTGTGTATGTTATCAGCTTGACCTGATAACATACACCTTGGCCTTTGAAATTATCATTGGACCAGTTTGTGACCAACGGCACTGGAGACTTGTGGTGAGTAGACTGCAATAAAGAATTTGAGGACAATGTTTGTCCGAACTTCTGTGTGTAGTAATCTTGCATGATCACTGAATGTGATTATGAATCCTCTTATTGTATTTTTAAGGTCATTTATCCAAAGCAGAAATAGCTGCTTTATATAGACCAATTATCACCCTACGTCACACAATTGTCAAGCAGGCTCAACTGCGCATGTGGGTTGCAAAAGACGAACTTCTCCCCGTTTTATTACTCTTGGAGTGTCGTTCAGGTCATCATATATCTCTGGCCACTGGATTGCAGGGCTTGATATTAACTTTTTGAGGCTCTTGGCCTTTGGACAAATACATTTACGTTCACTTGTCTATGCACAAAAGTCACTTGACCCCGATACCCTTAAATAGCCTGTCCAAGTGATCGGGCAAAACTAGCCTGGCTAACAGAGGTCGCTTTCTCAGGCAAATGACGAATGAAACAGACAGGTTCAAGAAATCCGAGATTCTGGCTATCTTCACCAGACTCGTATCTACATAAGGCAGTCCTCCCTGACGTTTCTGGTGTAGAATGGAGTGAAATACAACATTGTGCACACTGCCAGTGAGCGAGTCTAACTGAGGCTAACGTCAAAACAGTATAACTGGGATGTAGTCTCACTCAGATTGCCAGTTTAAACAAATCAGAAAAATAATCGGACCAGCTGACTAAAAGCAGAATTCCCATATCTCTTGAAAGTTGCCCTGCTCGACTTAGAATTAACTGTAAAAGTGTAAAATTATGAACTTTGTGACATGACGTGAAGACATGGTTGCCGCTCGACTATGCGGTCTGTACCGGGCGACATTCTCACTCAAATGTCAATACTTTCGTGACCCAAATCAAAATTCTGATGCGACAGATCATTGGGTAATCGCTTTCTCTCCTAAAGGCAGGTCCTCCTCGACGCTTTTGGTCTTTTGAAATCTAACTATTTGTATTGTCCGTGTGGTCCTTTTGCCATTTAAAATGCTATCCTTTCCCGGTTTTCTGCAGCCACAGTGCTCGAGCATCCCGATTGTTTACAAACAAATAATTGGTCTATAGACTCTTTAGGTGAAACCCCTGCTCTGCTACAGAAATGCAAGGACATGACGAGGCAAGTTTTCCATCAGCTTATGTCATAAAATATGATTTGTTACAAATAGAAACTATATTTTTCTATCAAGAGCTTTCATGAGACACAGAAATGTGAACATTTCTCGGTGGAGTTGTTTAAAAAGAAGCCATCCAAAACAGCCGGACTCAACATCCTGTGGGGTTTTTGTCTGCAAGGTAAGAGTGCAGCTGACATTTTGTTGCACACTGAATGTTGCTGAATAAACATATCTTGTGTAGGTTGCAGAGCTCATACTGACTGGTGGGATGCTGGATTTTCCCACTGATGAGGCAGCCATCATTCAGTTGAGAAGGGAAATAGCTTCCAAACTGGTCGCTGATTCAGGTTTGTCTTTTTTAATGTACATTTTTTGTCATAATTTAAACATAAAAAAATGTATGACACTTGTGTATATGTTAGAAAACCTGTCAGAACTATTCAGGGCATGCGGCAATGCATGGCAAAGTCCAGGGAGACAAAGCGATGGCCATGATGACTGGGTAAGATTAAACTAACAGGTATGTAATGTTTGAGATATAATATAGTAATCTACTGGCATACTTCTCCTCAGATCCAGTGTACAACATGTCAGTTGTGGTTCCATTGGGGGTGCATTGGAAAACCGCCTGTGGAGCAGGACTTCTGCTGTACAGTATGTTCTTTGATTTGTCTTGCCCGTCACGTTATATTTTTATTTATTGATTGCTGCCACATTGACGTTTATATTTATTGATTTAGCAGATGCTTGTATCCAAAGCAACTTCCAAGAGAGAGCTTTGCAAACGTGCATAGGTCACTGATCATAACAACGAGATATCCCCAAAACATTGCGGGTAGCCAAAACATGGAGCGTACATTGTGAACAACCACAATGAGTGCCAAAGGGAAGAACCATAAGAGCATGTAGTTAAACTAGTTACAATTAAACAACAAGAAACGCAAAAAGTGCAAGAGTGTTCCTGTAGAAAAGCAAGCAACAGTAACAAATATTTCACAGCGAGTACAGTAATTTAAATCAGTTACCACTAACCAACAAGTCTCTAAGCAAGAGTCATTGTGATCCTGGAGGAAATAACATTGGGTCCAGCAAATCATTCCTAAGTACCGTTGTACTCCCCGGAACAAGTGCACATGACATGGGATGTGTCGACAAAGTACACAGCCTGTCAAAGTAAGTTATCCTTCAATAATGTGTATTTTATTATTATATAACTAAAACAAATGGTGTTTGTGTCTTTCTGATCTTTTTCATAGGTGAGCTTGTTGGCGTTTACTTGTTGAGTGTGACTGGGCAACCCCTTAAATTGCTCTCCGACTCAGAGGAGAAAGACCATATGCTGTCACTGGCTCTAGTCCCCTCCGAACCTGCTGCGTCCTCCTCCCAGCCTGCTAAATACAGTTTATCATTGTTTTTATATTATTCAAATCTGAAGATATTTGAAAGAAACTGCTAAATATGTTTGGAAGTGTTTTATTGTAATATTCGCCCAAGGTAACTAGTTGTCTCAGCTCACCTAAACCTAAAAGTGTCTTGGACACAGGGGCGGTCTTTCCTACAGGCGGTATAAGCGGTCGCCTAGGGCGCCACTCAGAGGGGGGCGCAAAAAATAATAATAAAAAAATAGTTTTTTTTTTTTGCCCTTTTCGCCTTTCTATATCTCCAACCAGTATTTTTACATTCAAAAAATAAATCTAACATTACCTCCTTGGTGTTATCAGAACATGCTAGCACAGTGAGGCATTTGGTTAGAGTGTGTGTGTTCAAGAACTTTGAAGAACGAAATAATGAAGAGGCAAAAGCTATCCGGGGCGAAATTTAAGAAGGAAAGAAAGGAGAAATATAAGAGAATTAGAATAATAATAAGAATAAGAGAAATGTGCAAAGGCGAAAGGTAAATCCTTAAATTCTGGTCTATCCTATGATGAATTCCAGAAAAGAAAACGTTCATGAATGCGTGAATTGCCCCAGGCACTTTAGTGCAGTTAAGAAGAAAAGATGTACCTTATCATTGAACGTGTTCCTACTCCCTGTCACATAAACTAGTTCTTTAAGGATTTTACAGAGGCGGGTAGCCTATATCAAAAATAATATGTCCATTTATTCTACGTTATACAAAAAAAACACGATTAAAATAGGGGCACAGATATAAAGCCAATAGCCAGTGCAACAACACTACAAATATTTTACTCATTGCATAGCACACCCAATAATTGCTACGCGGCAATTTGTCAACAAGTGAGGAATGGTACAAATCCAAGTGTTGTATTGTCAACTTCAGCGAATGAATTGTATGTAATCTTGCTAGATAGTTAGCTAACACTAGCTAGCCAGTGACTTCTGACGTTCGTTATTGCCATTCAGTCGAAACATCAGTTCAAGTTCAGCTGTACCGCCATTTGCGTAATTTTCGATGTATCATGACATTTTGGTGAATTCCGTTTGGTCTAATTTTGTTCAGGTAGATTGATGGCTTAAAATGAGTGAATATGTGCCACAAGTGACCCAGACCTTCTAAGATTGTTGTTTGCCAGGCATCAACAGAACAGAAGACAAAAAAAACATTATTTGCAGGCCATGAGGGAGTGAATGTGACCGTGCACCGTGTGTGCACCGTTGAACAGGGGGGCGTGGCCAAAGCGTATTTCAACACAGACTTGACATTTTCTCAGGGATTTTGTTCTTTATTTAATGTTTATTCATCGTTGTGATCGTTGTTGTGTTTATTTGAAAGAAATGCAGTCTTGCAGGGCAAAATAGCATAGCCATGAGTAAAATAGCGCCATGAGTGAAGCTCGCCTAGAGCGCCAAATGTGCTAGGACCGCCCCTGCTTGGACACAGACGCGATGTGACGTGATGGGTATCGCCCTAGATGACTTGACCACCCATAATATTTGTTTGCTCCATAGGATTAGTCAATAATCTGTGCACATGTACCATTTTGCTCGACAGGGTTCGAATCCAGGTTGTTGCGATCTTTCTAAAAATGTATTTTCTTAAATGTGTTTCTTTATACGTGGTTGTGATGTAGTGCTCACTTCTACAGTCATGATCGCGTGGCTTGGAGGTCTGCAAAAGTTGCTTCCCATTGTTTATGGGTACAACATTACCAGGTAACCAGTTGTCTCAGCTCACCTAGACCAAAAGGTGTCTTGGACACCGACATGTGTCGTCATTACTAATTCCCTAAATGACCTAGTTCAGTGTTTCCCACACATAGACTAATTTGTGGCGGTGCGCCACAGAATCAACACCGGCCGCCACACATTGCGTTTCGTAAAACATTTTTTTTTATCGCTATTTAGGTTAAAATACGCAGCGTATTCGTTCAGCTGCGTCAGCACACGTTAGCAACAATGCATACATATGCCGTTCTAGTAAGACCGACAGCTATATCAGCGAGCCTTCAGCATTAGTGCCGTAGCTAAAATTAGAGGAAAGTTGAGGCTACTTTTCGCTAGGTACTTTACTCACATTTACATTTAGTCATTTAGCAGACGCTCTTATCCAGAGCGATCTACAGTTCTCGAAGTTTCCCCTTCGTTCTTTTGGTGAGAAGTCTCAAGAGCTAGCTACTTACTCGGCGTCATGGAGCCGACCAGTTAAATAGTTGTTTAGCACTAGCGTTGCTACATGCATAATGCAGAAATTATATGTTAGTTGTTGTTAATTTGTGAAGGTGTGAATCATTTTGGATTAATATTTAATGTACCAAATTATTAACAACTTAACTGTGTAACGAATTATTAACGAAGGAATAACGAAGGGGTCGTAATTATACGCCCCCCCCCCCCCCCCCCCCCCCCCTATGCTATGGTACCGTTTTGCTCAACAGGGATCAAATCCAGGTCGTTGCGATCTTTCTATAAATATATTTTCTTGAATATGTTTCTTTATACGTCGTTGGGATGTAGTGCTCATTTATAGTCATGATCGCCGCCATGGATATGAAATGTAGCTTGAAGAAATCCAGTAATACGTTTGTGAATGTGTGACTAATCTGGTGACCGAGACAGACAACCGCCGCAGATGTGAAGGGAATAGTGATGGGAAGTTCGGTTCTTTTTACTGATTCGGTTCTTTGAATCTCGTTCAGTAAAATGAACGAATCTTTTTTCGAGTCATTTGTTCATTTCAGGGGGAGGGGGGGGGGGGGGGGGGGGGGGGGGTTGGGGGCTATACGTCCACTGCAAAGGACGTATAGCCCCTATACGTCCACTGTAGGTTAGTGCATGACATGTGCACCAGCAAATACTATTTCAAAATAAATTCCTGCATTAAAATAATGTATCATGAGTTTGTATGATTTGGTCGTGTATTATCACACTAGCACTTAATTATCACGTCAAACAATTACACTGCACTAAACTGTAAGTGTAAATGTAAAGTGAAAATAACAAAACCAGTCAGTATGATGACTTGAGCGAATATCATTCATTCACGTCTTACTAAAACAGCGGCCACGCGAAAGGGAATAAGGAAACTGTTTCCTCTACTAAAAAATACAATGCGGGTCACGTGAAAAAAGGATCCAAAGACTCGTAGAAAGACCGAGTCGGGGAAGGAACTAATCATTCGTTTCCTCTAGCTACAGAGCCTATGCAGGTCACGTGAAAAATGATCCAAAGACTCGTAGAAAGACCGAGTCGGGAAAGGAACGAATCGTTCGTTTCCTCTTGCTACAGCCTATACAGGTCACGTGAAAAATGATCCAAAGACTCGTAGAAAGACCGAGTCGGGAAAGGAACGAATCGTTCGTTTCCTCTAGCTACAGAGCCTATGCAGGTCACGTGAAAAATGATCCAAAGACTCGTAGAAAGACCGAGTCGGGAAATGAACGAATCACTCGTTGAGAGGACTCGTTACTCCCGAGTCCTTATAAGGATTCGTTCAAAATGAACGAATCGTTCACGAACGACACATCACTAGAAGGGAACACAGCACGCGCACGTGTAGGGAAACCAGTTGACTTGTAACACCGGTCATAGCGGTTTTAAACATCGGTTAAATAACACCATACTGAGCGTCCGAATATTTGTTGAATATCAAACTTCAAACCAACTGGGAAAATTATTCCCGACTTAGTCACACGTTAAACCAAATAACTGCCCACACAGACCCACTTTTTAACATGCATTAAGACAACCAACAACAGGTATTCTTACCAGCATTATTCACTAAAATCAGATGATCCATATCATCCGAAGATACCTTCTTCGCCACACTAATGACACTTTCGACGCCTTCTTTCGTCGCAAGGTCTGCAACCACACACCTTGTCACCAGACCGAATTTGTTTGCCTCCGATGCGGCTATTTCAGCTTGAACGTCCCTTAGATGGTCGGCGGACCGTGCAGCCAGCACAAGCACCGACCTCTGTTTGAGGAACTTGGGTATCTCCTTCGCTATGGTTCGGCCAAATCCTTTCGACGCTCCGGTGATGATGCAGAGCGCCCTGCCCAAGTCTTTACCGTTTAATTCAATCATGTCGGACATAACATTGGTTTGCATCTTGGTGAAATGTAGCATAGCCTATGTCTATGTCTACAAAAGGGCGCCTATTTAAGCACAGAACAATTTTGCTCCGTTCAAAATTATGTGCTTTACCAATCGATTCGTAAAGGATAAGAAGAAGAAAGTCTCACGCGTTGCACGCCAAGTCATAGGCTACTGGAATTGGCCCCGCCCAACTTTTAGTGGTTGAATGTTTTATATTTATTTTACTTACTACGTACTATGGTATACTTCAGCTTTTTGCTTGCATTATGGCCTAATGCAGCTGCCCCTTGCGGCATGCATGCGTCGTCATAACATTGCGCCTTGAACTTTGATTCTTGTTCATACATCCGGCTCAGTTCATAGCGCAAAATTGGAATATTGAAGATAGATTTTTTGTTGTGCTTGATTTTACCATAAAACGCCATTCACCGAGCTAGAATGCTGGACGCGCATACTGTTGAAGGGCAACCGTAGGGTTGCCACCTCCAATGTGGTCAAATAAGGGACACCTTGGCAGTATAATTAAATGGGGGTCTGGGGGTTGGAGAAAGTTAAATACTTAATTTCCTGTATTCTGGAGATCTTGTTTGACCAATTTGTTCTTTTTATGCATCAATTTTAATTCCAATTTAAATGCAATCTCAACATAAGAGTAAAGCAGAGCTGCATCAATTATATTAAAGATGCCCTAAAGCAAAACATTTGTTTTTCTTATATTTATGTGCCATAAAATATTTAACTTTAACTAAACATAACTAAACTGGCATCTGTGCGAAGTTTTTTCAATCCTATACTGACATTGGAAGTCTACTGTTAAACAAAATATGAATCACAGCAAAGTATTTTTTCGATTTTAAAAGAATCACCGTAGGGGCTTTAAGGATCAGATCCTGGAAAAAAAAATTGGTCTGTCAAAATTAACTATTTGGTGTATTTGGAAGAAGCAAAAAACCATTGATAAACGCAGAAATAGCAAATGACCTGGTAGACCAACAAAGACCACTATAATGGATATTTAAACAATAAGCCTACATTTATTGGTGAAATTAAATTAACAATAGATTAGTTGTGAACATAAATTAACAATGTATTAAGTTCTGAATCATATATGTTTCGCTGTCAAGCTGATCAGAACAACTGTTGTTAAAAGGGCAGGGCTCCTTTAACAGATCGAGGAGGTAACTGTATTATTGGGATTCCAAGTCATTACAATCATCATTGACCCTCTACTTTTTCCTCCATGTGTACTTGGACAGGCCACCAGGGCAACAGAAAATACCCTGTGGTTTGTCTTTGTTAACAAAGAGTTCTACAGCGATCCTGGCGAAATTATTTAACCGAGTTTTTAGAGTGCGGATTAAAAGAAACACTCAGCACACATCTTTACTGAACTAGCTGTCATGGGGGAGAGAAACAAGAGAACTTTATTTAACACAAACACATCAATTTATATGCTCAGGTCACGTGCCAATCTTGTTGGCATTCATTTGCTAACATTTATTTTCACAATTGTGAGCATATTATACACACATGTTAACACCCCCACTTGATCTCACATTGTGACTTTCTTTCATCTAAATATACCCTGAGGTCTTCTACCTCTCATCCGATTAACTTTACACACACATGGTTGTTTTCCAAACACATACTTTGCGAACTTAATGAACTTAAACTTTGATAAAAGTTTTGTCATCATATCTTTACATATACATTTATGCATTTAGCAGACGCTTTTATCCAAAGCGACTTCCAAGAGAGAGCTTTACAAAAGAGCATAGGTCACTGATCATACCAACGAGGTAGTCCCAAACATTGCAAGCAGCCAAAACAAGAAGCAAACATTGTGAAAAAACTAAACAAGTGCCAAAAGGGAAGACCCATAAGAGCATGCAGTTATACAAGTTACAAATTAAAACAACATGAACCACAAAAAGTGCAGGACTGTACCTGTAGAAGAACAATCAACAGTAAAATATTTCACAGCGAGTACAAGACTTAACTTTGTTATAACTAACCTACAAGAGCAACAAGTCACTCAATAAGAGTCATTGTGATCCTGAAGGAAACTAACATCAGGTCCAGCCAAGCATTCCTAAGTGCCGTTGTACTCCCGGAACAAGTGCGTCTTGAGCCTTTTCTTGAAGGTGGGGAGACAGTCAGTGTCCCTGATGGAGGTGGGGAGCTGGTTCCACCATTGGGGGGCCAGGCAGGAGAAGAGCTTGTGTTGGGACCGGGCAGTCTTGAGCGGTGGGACCACCAGGCGGTTGTCTGAACAAAACCTTAGGTGACGGGTGGGGGTGTAAGGTTGCAGGAGAGACTGCTATCATTTGATCTGTGCAGTATTCCAAAACTATCTTTCCTTCATTTATGGTAGATCTTACAAAATGATACTTTATGTCTAAACTTTATGTGCTTGCATCTCTGTCTAGATACAAAATTATTGCTGACGCTATTGTGCCTTGTTTATCCTCATAAACCCTAGGTAGTTTGTATTGATGTCTGTCCATACCTGCTAACAATTGTCGTCGTCGTCATCTGCCGCTGATCCCGGGATCGGGTCGAGGGGGCAGCAACCTAAGCAGGGAGGCCCAGACTTCCCTCTCCCCGGCCACTTCCACCAACTCTTCCTGGGGGACCCCGAGGCGTTCCCAGGCCAGCCGAGACACAAAGTCCCTCCAGCGTGTCCTGGATCTTCCCCGGGGCCTCTTCCCAGTGGGACGTGCCCAAAACACCTCACCAGGGAGGCGTCCAGGAGGCATCCTGATCAGATGCCCGAGCCACCTCAGCTGGCTCCTCTCGACGCGAAGGAGCAGCGGTTTTACTCTGAACCCCTCCCGGATAACCAAGCTTCTCACCCTATCTCTAAGAGCCCGGACACCCTGCAGATAAAGCTCATTTCGGCTGCTTGTATTCGCGATTTTGTTCTTTCAGTCACTACCCATAGTTTGTGACCACAGGTGAGTGTAGGAACGTAGATCGACTGGCTAACAATTGTACTAGGTACATACACTTTTGTGTAGTTGTTCACTGTAAAATAAACCAGCGTAAAAAAACTGGAACAATCTGGCAGCTGGGACGCCAGATTACTCCCATTAAATTACGGTAAAAAAATATTTTTTCATTAACATCAATTAACCGTAAAATAATTGTAATTTTCCAGAACCAAATGTTCGAGATATATCTGTAGTATCACATTACAGGCTGTTCTTTGCCTGTAAATATGACTTTTATTAATATCACTTCTCTGTAAAAGAACAGTATTTCCAATAAATACAAATTAAGAATCAAGTCTAATTAGGTTGTAATGATTTATCATATTAATTCAAAGAAACTCGTGTGCTCAACGCACAGCATTCAGATACTGTAATCAGTATCCAAATACTACAGACATTACCAGCACTTCAGATTACACCTGTAATGCCGGCTATATGTACGACTTGGATAAGATTATATCTCGTCGCATAATTATCCGATGGACAGGTTAGATAGGGATCTAACTGGACAACATTCACACTCAGGGTGAACACCTTATGTATCCAAACTACAGACCATCACATTACACATATCAAAACAGAACGAACACAAGAACAAAACTCAAAACAATGCTTATCTAACTAAGTTTAAACCTTTAACTCTGTAGCTTTTCAGCTTGCCGCGGGGCATTCAGGGTAACAATAGCGTTGCTGCTACACAAATATCTAATCAACTTTCCTTTGTCCTACTCTGGCGTCTTTACATTTATTCATTTAGCAGACACTTTTATCAAAAGCGACTTCCAAGAGAGAGCTTCACATTGGTGCATTGGTCAATGATCATAAACAACAAGATATCCCCAAAAAAGCTTTTGCATGCTTTTGTAGTCTTTGATATTGACTGGTGCATGCTGGGATTGCATGACGTCAACTACCCGAGCTCAGTTCACAATTCAAGGTTCCTAAGTCTCAACCAAAAATTATGTTAAGTTATTTGTCCGTGGGATGAAAGTAAATATCTGCAAAATAGCTAGTTTTGATAAAGTGAAGTTATGTGTTCAAGGGCGGACTGGCCATCGGGGATACCGGGAGAATTCCTGGTGGGCCGACGGGGTTGGGATGGCCCAAAATACTGGCCCATTTCCATTACCAACCGGCCCTCTGACATCGCCAGCATCTCATATTATTTCATATGTCACAGCTTGATTACGTATAAATTGTTTTAAGACCTTTTGAAGCCTAAAATACCAGACAGAGGTTTATACTGATCCTCCCGATTTGTATTCACACTCATGGTGCGATGTTTCGAACATTTTCTGACTTGTCTTCTGAAATGTGTTTTTACGGACTTCGGAAGTTTAACGTAAGAAATTAAACATGTGATGTTATTTCTTTGTAATCATCCAAAATAATGCTAAGTGTATGGGTATTTTTCCAAGTAGGCCAAGATGTCGATACGTGCGATGCATTGAGTGTGCCGCACGCCGTTTACTGAGGGGGCCGGTCTGCAGGGGCGGTCTTTCCTACAGGCGGTATAGGTGGTCGCCTAGGGCGCCACTCAGAGGGGGGCGCAAAAAAATGCGCCCAGCAAAAAATAAATAAAAAACGTTCTTCACTCTAGTATGAAGCCGAAGGGATTCAAACATTGGAGGCTAGACCCTCTCTTGCTGGCAGATGCCAACTTTTGCAAACATGTTTCTGAATCGATCACTTTCTTCTGTGAAACTAATAAGAATGTTGAAACCTCCCCGTCCACATTGTGGGACACTCTCAAAGCCTACATAAGGGGTACAATTATCTCTTTCACGTCACATGCGAATAAATTGTGAAGATCTCTGCTGAAGGAGCTGGAAGAAGCCATTGCTGATCTAGATAACTCACTCTTCTCTGCAAACTCACCGGATTCATATAAAGAAAGAATAAGACTCCGAACGGAGCTTGATCTCCTTCTTACCTCTGAGGCTGAACAGCTTCTCCTTCACTATCGGGGGTTAGTGTATGAACATGGTAACAAAGCTGGACGCCTTTTAGCTCAACAACTGAAGGCAAAAACTGCATCAAATCAAATTACTCAGATACTAGACGACTCTGACTCAATAACCTCTAACCCGGACAGAATAAATGACGCGTTTAGATCATTCTTTTCCCAACTGTTTACCTCAGAGACCACCGCAGATGAAAACCAACTAGATAACTTTTTTGAAAAATTGGACTTACCAAAAGTGTCACCCGAGGACAATTTAAGACTAGACGCCGCTCTCACTTTGTCAAAAAAATCTCACTTCAATAACAGCCATGGTCAAGTCAGATTTACAAAGATGGAATCACTTGCCGTTGTCTCTAGCCGGTAGGATACAAATTATCAAAATGAATGTGCTGCCAAGATACTTGTATGTTTTTCAATGTCTGCCCATCTTCCTTCCCAAATCCTTTTTCACAGCTATAAATGGCACTATTTCATCATTCATCTGGACTGGTAAAAGGCCAAGGGCGAGTCATACACTGCTTTGTAGGGATAAGTCAGCTGGGGGTCTGGGGCTACCCAATCTAATCGGCTACTATTGGGCGGCCAACGTACATAAGATGATATCTTGGTTTACCTCCCCTCAATCCAGTTGGTGCCAGAGTGAGTAAGCCTCTTGTTCCTCGTCGCTACTAGCTTTAGCATGCAATACCTTGCCCTTCTCCCCATCAAGTTTTACCTCTAATCCAGTTGTGGTTGGAACTCTAAAAATGTGGGCTCAAGTAAGACACCACTTCGGATGGCTCACCCTCCCCCTTGCAACTCCTATTTGCAATAATCATTTTTTCATTCCAGCAAAGATGGACCCACGATTCTCCATCTTTGAAAACAAAGGACTACGTAGTGTGGAAGACTTGTACATTGATGGTATATTTGCAAGCTTCAATCAGTTAATATCTACCTTACAGTTAAATAAATCAGACTTTTTCCGATATTTCCAACTGCGGGACTTTGTGAAATCACATGCCACGTCATTCCCCCAGATACCAACGCCCAGCTGGATGGACCTGGTTCTCAAGGCTAAAACCCTGTCAAAGGGCCATATCTCCTATTTTTATAATTTACTGTCCTCCGCCGATGAATCTATTTCACGTAGGATCAAGATGGATTGGGAGTCAGAACTCCAATTGAACTTTTCTGAAGTATTCTGGGGCGGAGCTATTGGAGCTGTTAATTCCTCATCTAGCTGCGCTAAACTATCACTGATACAATTTAAAGTTTTCCACAGGTTACACTATAGTAAGAACAAACTATCAAAGCTTTATCCAGACAAATTTGATGGGAATTGTAGTAGATGCTCGCAGACTCCATGTAATCTTACTCACATGTTTTGGGCTTGCCCCAAGTTGTCTGAATTCTGGCAACTATTCTTTAAAACAATTTCAGACATATTAAGCATAACCTTAACTCCAATCCCACATATCGCCATTTTCGGAAAGCCCCCGGACGGCGTCCGTGCTACAAACATTCAAAGTAATGTTATTGCCTTCGCCTCTCTTATTCCTCGCAAGAGAATTCTGTTATTGTGGAAGGATCCTCAACCACCATCAATCAAAGTCTGGCTCCACAACATTTTAGGCCTTCTGAAACTGGAGTAGATCAAGTTTTCACTTTGAGGATCATCTGATAGGTTTTACACTCAGTGGAGGCCACTACTTAAGTATCTAGACAGGATGCCAGCTCGGGAAATCTCTTTGTAAAGTCCCACTCTATGTTTATATGTGTACTGGCCAGTCTGTTTTGGTCCGCCAGCGGCAGGTTCAAGTTCAAGTCTTTTATTTGTCAGGTGCATTGTCAGGTGCACAGAACAACACAAGGTTAGACTGGGCACTGAAATTCTTAAGACAAGACAACGCAAGCACATGGCATTACATAACATATAAGTACACAGAACAAATGTACATCTATGCTGAGCTTAGATAAGTGAACTTCCTAAATATACAGATAGCAATAAATAAACGACTATACTAAACCTAACACTAAAACTTCCTAAATTACAGATAACAATAAATAGTAAACTATACTAACCCTAATGCACAAAAAACCTGTTTTAACCCTATAACCTATTCTAACCTAAGTGGAGTACAGTGCAATAGTGCAAATTTGCAGATCAGTGACTATGTCAATGACCAAACAGGAGCCTGGTGGCGAGGTACAGTGAGGTACAGTAGTGCAATGTTACTGAAGAGCACCAGTAGCTGAAATTGACAGTGTATTCGTGACTGGTGTGCACTGAAAATGTCCATATCAGTGTCCATTGAGAAGCCTGATGACCCTTGGGTAGAAATTGTTGTCCAGTCTGCGTGTGCGCGACCGGATGCTGCGGTAATGCCTGCCAGAAGGCAACGGGGTAAAGAGACTTAAGGATGGGTGGGAACAGTCTCTTAGAATCCTGCTGGCTTTCCTTAGGCAACGTGTGTGCTAGGTGTCCTGTAGGGCTGGGAGCTTCCTGCCGATGATGAACTCAGCAGAACGGACCACACTTCGTAGGGCCTTGCGGTCCCGGTCTGTGCAGCTCCCATACCACACTGTGATACAACCAGTCAGAATGCTCTCTAAAGTGCATCTGTAAAAGTTAGTGAGGATGACTGAGTCCATACCAAACTTCTTCAGTCTACTCAGGAAGAATAGGCGCTTACGGGCCGCTTTGACCACCTTGTCCGTGTGAACAGACTAGGTGAGGTCATTGCTGATGTTTCACCCCGAGGAACTTGAAGCAGCTGACCTTCTCCACTTCCGATCCATTGATGAATAGGGGTGCATGCTCCTCCTCCTGCCGCCTCCTATAGTCCACAATCATCTCCTTGGTCTTGCTGATGTTAAGAGAGAGGTTGTTGTCCTGACACCATGATGTCAGGGTGTCAACCTCCTCTCTGTAGGCTGACTCGTCACTGTCAGAGATGAGGCCCACGATGGTTGTGTCGTCAGCAAACTTAACGAGGAGGTTGGAGCTGTGCGTTGCCGCACAGTCGTGGGTGAACAAGGAGAACAGGAGAGGGCTGAGCACACAGCCCTGGGGGGTGCCTGTGTTGGTGATCAGTACAGGAAGCCCCCCCCCATGATCTGTCACCCCAACATTATAGATAACAACAAATAACTTGCTTTGATGATTGAGGAGTAAGCAACCATTGATACCTACTTTGTACAGTTAACGATCAGCACTAGCACCTTTCATTGGTATTTCTGATCATTACTGTGTGGTAATAAGGTGCATAAGAGTACACATGTATTTATAATTTTACTTTTCTTTTTATTTATTTTCATTTAATTATTTATTTGTTTATCCATTTACCTATTTTTGATTATTATTATTTCATGTATGTCGTTTTATTTACCTATTTAGGATATGCTTTTAACGTATAAGGGTACCATGGGTCTGGGGAGGGAGGTGTTCAATTAAGTAAAAAAAAAAAAAAGACATTACATTCCTGTATGCACTGTATGCCTGTGACTTGCACTTGATAAATAAAAGTAAAAAAAAAAAAGTAGTAAAACCCTTCTGAGATAAAATTACTTAAATGCTTCGGTACAATGGTAGGTTTTAAGCTGTCTTTTAAAATGGCTAGTGTGTTTGCTTCCCTAATATTTATGGGTAATTGGTTCCATAGTTGTTCCATAGTTTTGGGGCGTAATTGACAAAGTCCAAATCCAATCTTCTTATGACTGCTTCTGGTGACCTCTAATAGGCCTGCATTTGATGATCGCAGTGTTCTAGCTGGTGTGTAGTTTATAAGGGAGTTAGCAATGTAGCTAGGTCCTTGTCAGTGTAGAGCTTTGTATGTGAGGAAAAGGACCTCAAGTCAATTCTGAAGGTAACAGGGAGCCAGAGTAAAGTAGCTAAGACAGGACTAATGTGTTCTCTCATTTTAGTTTTGGTTAATAATCTAGCTGCAGAATTTTGAATGAGCTGTAGTCTTTAAGTGGTTTTCTTGGGAAGACCAGTGAAAAGTGCGTTACAGTAGTTCAGTCGGCTGGATATAAAAGCATGAATTAACTTCTCTGCATCATTTTGGTTTATGAATGGTCGTACCTTTGCTATATTCCTCAGGTGAAAGAAAGCTGTTTTGGTCACTTTATTAATGTAAGAGTTGAAATTCAAATCTGCGTTCAGGATTACACAGAGACTCGTTGCCTCTAGTTTAAGACAGGGGGTTAAGCCTCCTAGATTCTTAGTAAGCATCTCTCTTTTGGATTTGGGGCCACATAGTAGGACTTCGGTTTTGTCTTCATTTAATTTAAGAAAGTTACCATTCATCCATTTGTTTATTGCCAACAGGCAGGTGGTAATGGAATTGATGGCCGTTGCATCGTTGGGTTCAGTGGATATATGTAGTTAGGGTTAGGGTTGTGTCATCCGCATAGCTATGGAAATCTATGTTATGTTCTCTGATTATGTCGCCGAGTGGTAACATATACAAAGAAAAAGTAATGGACCTAAGCAGCTTCCTTGAGCAACCCCGTAGCAGTTCTCATGTTTCTTGGACCTATGGTCTCCTAAACTAACATAAAACTTCCTTCCTGTGATATATGATTTCATCCAGTTCAATACACTATCCGTGAACCCAATGAGCTTTTCCAGTCTATTGATTGGGATGTTGTGATCAATGGTATCAAATGCTGCACTGAGATCTAATAGGATAAGGATAGAGACTTTATTTGCATCAGAGTTTAGTCTGTGGTCGCTAATTATTTTGGTGAGAGCAGTTTCAGTACTGTGATATTTCCTGAAACCTGACTGCAAGACTTCCAGGATGTTATTTTCTTCAAGAAAATAATTTAATTGGACTAATACTATCTTTTCCAGTACTTTACTAATAAATGGAAGGTTTGATATTGGTCTGTAATTTGTAAGTAGAACAAACTGTTATCCAATTTGGGTTTCTTTAATAGGGGCTTTACAACAGATGTTTTGAAGGCATCTTGGAAGACGCCAGTTCTAAGGGATGTGTGTGATAATCTCTTGCACCGGACTTGAGACACTATTAAACACTCGCTTAAAGAATGTTGTAGGCATAAGATCAATATCTGAGGTTTTGGAGTTAGATTCGCTGACGATTTTGGAAAGTTCACTGTGTGATACAGGTAAATGTGCTCATTGTTACGTTGCAGAATCTACTGATGTCATTTTCGACCCCACTATTAATAATACTAGCTCTGATCAAGTTATTAAAGTTATTTTGTTATTGAAGAACAAAGCAAGCTCTTCACATTTAACTACTTACCATACAAAGGTGCGACACAGTGAACCCAACAACTAAAATGGTGTTACCAGTAGATGCCACACGACTGTGTCGATATCTTTATGCGTGCACGACAAGACCTGTACAATGAGCCTTTCACAGCAGATCTCACTCTGTTCATTTGCATTTTACATTTTAGTCATTTAGCAGACGCTATCCAGAGCGACTTACAGTAAGTACAGGGACATTCCCCGAGGCAAGTGGGGTGAAGTGCCTTGCCCAACGACACATCATTTTTCACAGCCAGGAATCGAATCGGCAACCCTCTGATTGCTAGCCCGATTCCCTAACCGCTCAGCCACCTGACCCCTGTTCGTGGATAGATCTTGCTGTAGAGATGCCGTGGGCAACCATGCTGGCTACGGTGTTGTACAACTCAAAGATGACACCACTTTTGAGACCATCCAATCTGTAAAGGTTGACCAACCATGCTCTGCCCAATTGGCTGAAGTCTGTTGGCAAAGAGCAAGAGTCTTAATGTCTATACTGATTCTGCATATGCATACGGAGTATGTCAGGTGTATGGAAACAGAGAGGCTTCCGCAGAGCCGATGGCACTGTAATTAGCCATGGACAATCCATCTCACAGCTGTTGGATGCCATGCACGTTCCAACTGCCCTGGGGTCTCATTTATAAAGCTTGCGTACGCACAAAACGGGGCTGAAAATGTGCGTACGCCGGTTTCCACGCAAAGGTTGTGATTTATAAAAAACAAACTTGACGGGAGAATGTGCGGTCCTCCACGCAAACTCTGACCCTCCCGTAGGCCTACGCACATTTTGAAAACTGTTGGAATTGGCAACGCAGATGACCGTATGTAGTCTCACCATCCATAGTCCACTACGGGAGTGCAGAAGGGGGAAATTCCCTGACTGCATTAGTAGAGATAGCTACAGTAAGAGCTTACTCTTCATCGAGCCCCCTGCCACTGCCAAGACGTTCGAGTGAGGAAAACGGAGATTCTACGGTTCTAATTCACCCTGCAGTCTTCACGTCGTCAAAGGACAGCGCTCCATCCCCTACACGGACCAGACGGATGCAAGAGACTTCTCGACCTGACGCTAAGGGTTCTGCAGTCAACTGGGAGCACTACGACACACGAGCAGAATGTAGAGGGACTCGGTGGATGGTCAAGATACGGCTAGCACCAACAGGTTGAAACACAAGCGAACACAAGCTAACAGGTAGGAGTGGATGCTACATATATTGCTAAGCTAAGCAGCCACTGGAAATACTATTTCGGCGCTCAGCTAAACTGAGTGAACGTTTTTGTTGTTGAACTGAGCAAAGGCTAAAGGACTGTTTTTAGCGCTCAGTTAGCTAATCAAAGATAAACTGTTTTGGCGCTGAACTGAACAAAGACTAAGAAACCGTTTTGGCGCTCAGCTAAAGGAGACAGAGAAGAGACTTACTTCAACTGAACACTTTTCAAAAAAGGGTTTGCATGCTTGCTTGTTCCGATTTCTCATGGATTCATGCTGTCATATATCCTAATGGACTCATTCAGTGCTACACCACAGTGATTCTTTAAGGTTAGCCTAACAGTTAACATGTCTGACATTGATGTTTTTGAGGTATTTGAGGTATTTGATATTGATCCTATGAGTTTGACTTTGAGACTGTGACACCATTTCATTTTTGATATTACAGAAGTAGCCTAACTAAATACTGAATATCCAACTGTTTTGATTGTTGTGCTAAATTAATGAAAATGTCCCACCTGTCAGATGATGAGTATTTAGTGGCCAATGGGTTAGAAGAATTGGAAGCTGAAAATCTAACAGAAATCAATGATTTAAAAGTCCCCTTAGAGAGTGAAACTGATGCAGGAGGAAGACAAAAAATAGAGAGGGAAATTCAAAACGGAGAGAAGGCACTAAATAGCCTTTCAGAGCAGCTTCCAGATACTGAGAAAATTAACCAAAGCGTACGACACACTCAACGCACTCGTATTCCAACTGAAAAAATGCTTGCTTATCAAAAGGAAGAGGCAAAGAAGAAGGAAAGCTAATTTCTTGCAGCGTATCATAGTTGGAAATCTGAAATCCGTAACACACGTGAACAACTCAAATCAAACATCATATCAACTCAGTTAGCCATTCTTGTTGATACACTAGAGGACGTAAAGAACAACGTGATAAAGCTGTACAATGAAGTAAGACAACTTGTCACACCTTCATCAGATATAAGGCGACGTGTAGACGCATGCGAGGCTGTGACAACAGACATTATCAAGATTGCTTATGAGAGGATAGCAGGCATTGATGAATTTGATGCTGAAAGGGAGAGAAACCGCCTCCGCACACTACTTGATCATGAATATGCACCTTCCATCTTCGGATCCATTGTCTCCAAAGCGAGCCATGAACACAGTCAATACTCTTCTGTGTCCTGCTTAGCAACTAAACGTGTCGATGCAGCAGCAGAGGTTGCAGCTAAAGAAGCAGCATATGAAGTGCTGTTAAAAGAAAGAGAGTACAAAAATAAAATACAACAATTAGAATAACAACACAAAATAGCTCTTGAGTCTCAAAAGGGAGAACTAGAAAGACAGCATGCAGAAAGGGACTTCAGAAAGGCAGCTCAAGCTAAATTAAAGGTCTACACCAGGGGTGGGCAAACTTTTTGACTCGCGGGCCACAATTGGTTCTGAAATTTGACAGAGGGGCCGGGCCAGGAGCAGATCGATGGAGTGTTTGTGTGAACTAATATAAATGACATATAAAAGCCATTACATAAAAGGTTTTGGCATTTAACAGGTAGCAAAGCATAAATATGCAAGGGTTATTGTACGAATATTTTATTATTAATTATTTATTATTATTGTAATTATTTCTAAATGCATTTTTTTCATAACAGTATTGAGAAACTCAATTTCATTTTTAGTGGGAACAGTGTTGTTGGTCTCCCTTTTTTGCCAGAGCATCAAAGTCTGGAGTTAGTTTTGTAGTGGATATTCTCAGGATAGATCTGAGGTGTTGGTCAGTTAACTTGGATCTGTGACGGGCTTTGTTGATGTTCATGACGCTGAAGGTCTGCTCACACACATAGGTCGAGCCAAACAACGCCAGCATCGTTTGTGCCTTCCTCCGGAGGTTTGGAAACGTGGTTTCGTCAAGTGAAGCATGAAAGTCATTCAGTTTGAGAGAGTTGAACTTTTCCTTTAAGACGGAGTCAGACTGAAGATTGATCAGTTCCAATTGCAGCTCCTGCGGTGCTGTTTCAGGGTCTTGTGACAGGGGACAGGACACCAGCTGAAGTGACTTGTCAAGTTTTTCAAAATCAGAGAACCGACGGCAGAATTCTCTGTGCAAGTCGTCCAGTGATTTGCTGTATTTCTTCACGTTTCGGGTGGCCTCTTTCTGCGTGGCTAGAGTGGGGAAATGAGCGAAAGATTTGTTTGAAATTTGTCTGGAGAATAGGGTCAGCTTGGATTTGAAGGCTCTCACATTTGTGTACATGTCGTGCACAAACTGATCTTTCCCCTGTAGCTTCACGTTCAGCTCATTCATGTGTGAAAATATGTCCACAGCAAATGCAAAGTCACAAAGCCAGTTCGTGTCGCTCAGCTCAGGAAATTCGTTGGATTTTCCCATTAGCTCCAAAAATGAGCTAATCTCCTCTTTGAGCTCCCAAACTCGTTGAAACACGTTTCCCAAACTTAACCAGCGGACACGAGAGTGGTAAAGTAAGTCCTGATGATCCGCATGGGTTTCTTGCAGGAACGTAATAAACTGACGATGCTGAAGTCCCCTTGCTCGTATAAAGTTAACAAGTTTTACGACTGGATTCACAACATGATTAAGCTGCAATACAGATTTACACAGAGATTCCTGATGAATGATGCAGTGAAGGAAAATAACATCCTGGTCAGGGTTTTCCTCTTTCACTTTATCCTGGATTCTTTTCAGCAGCCCGACGTTTTTCCCAGTTAAATTTGGCGATCCATCCGTGGTGACATTGGCAAGTTTACTCCAAGGTAGCTTCATTCTCTCGATGACATGTCATATAAGTCCTCTCCTCGCGTTTGCCCCTTCAAGGACTCCATGGTCAAAAACTCCTCCGTTATCTCAAAACTGTCGTAATCCCTCGAATAAAAATTTGAAGCTGAGCAGTGTCTTTTACGTCGGTACTTTCATCCAGTGCTAGTGAATATAATTTAAAGGACTCCGCCTTTTTGTTTAAATTGCTAGCTATATCTTCGTCAATCATTTCCACACGGCGAGTCACTGTCCTGCGTGACAAACTGACTTTTTCAAACTTGCATTTGCTCTCCGGACACAAGAGACCTGCTGTGTCTACCATGCATTCTTTCAAAAACTCGCCTTCAGAGAACGGCTTGCTAGCCTTTGCCAATTTGAATGCCAACAAAAAACCTGCCTTGGTACTTGATTCTTGAATAGCAGTTTGTCAGTGAAAAAGATTTTGCTGAGTCTGTAAATTAGCCACCAATCTCTGAGCAGTAGCCGCCCGTTCATGCGTTGTCTGCTTGCTAGCATAGTTAGTATGTTTTGTGGAAAAGTGACGGCTGATATTATATTCTTTAAAAGCTGCAACAGTCTCTTGGCATATTAGACATACAGCCGTTGATCGGACTTCAGTAAAAAAATATTTTGTTGTCCATTCTTTATTAAACACCCGGCACTCACGGTCCACTTTTCTTTTCTTTGATTCGCTCATTTTTACAGAAGAATTCCAACGGCAACGGGAAAACGTGACGTAGATAGTGTTGGAGCCTCGAAAGTGGTTCTTAGTGTTGTAAGAATTAACAGGCTTGGAGTCAGGAGATTGATTGCAAAGGCTTTCGTCTTTATTGCCAGGTAGTTTGGAATCATACGCAGAGCTTCTCTAGCCAGAGAAGTCTGACATGCATTCAATAGACAAGAACTTTTATACAGTCTTCCTACGTCATACAAATATCTTTGGCAATTATCAGACAACACACAGTTTGTTCAAGATAAACAGATGTCCTCCCTCCCTTGGCCATTCTTGTGCAACTCGTGGTTCTAAAGAGCAACGCACTACTCCATCAGGTCATCCTGACCTGACTTCCTCTCTGAAAAGAACATTCTAACGGGAGGGGAGAGTGACTCTCCCAGCCCACTCTTTTCTCATGACTGAGTATGGGACACAACCAGTCTCCTCTTTCGCCTAATTCCTTACATGGGGATAAACAAGTCTTCCTCTCTAGCCTAATTCCTTATTTGGGCTGTTTCCTCTCCTCATCTAACCCCCGTCCTAGTTTACTCCTTTCTTGAGGTCACAAAAAGCCCCCAACAATAGTATAGTAGGCCTACACCACTCAAACAAGGGTCACTGTGTCTGGAATGCGCCATCTATTGGGGAAACTCGGGCATTGCAGGGAAAAATTTGAATTAGATTTTTACGATAATTTGGACAAGTTCGGCGGGCCGGATTAAAATGCCAAACGGGCCGGATGTGGCCCGCGGGCCGTAGTTTGCCCATGCCTGGTCTACACTCAAGAAACGGAAAGAGAAATAAATGCACTTCCCTTCGACCACAGTGATGATTTCAAACCCAAAATACAACAAATCGCAGATCGGCGCAAACCTAGCATCGCACATTGTCAGACGGGGGTACAATCTCTCTCGCACAAGCCCTTCAGGATAGCATTGCTTTAAGCAGACTCCCAATACCAGAACCTTCAGTGTTCACTGGTGATCCTATCCAGTTTATAGAATGGAAAGCGTCATTTATGGCACTCATTGACAAAAAGAATGTCTCTTCTGCTGACAAACTCTTTTACCTAAAGAAATATGTGAGTGGTCCAGCTCGTAAAACACTGGAAGGAGCCTTCTACAGAAATGATGAAGAATCTTATAATGATGCCTGGAGCCGACTAAATAGCCGCTATGGACAATCATTCATAACACAAAAGGCCTTCAGAGAGAAACTTGCTAACTGGCCAAGAATTAGTCCAAAGGATGCTATAGGTCTCAGAGAATTTTCTGACTTTCTGAATGCCTGCCAGGATGCAATGTTGCATGTAAAGGGCCTCCACATCTTGAATGACTGTCAAGAGAACCAAAAACTAGTACAGAAACTACCTGATTGGGCCATATCTCGGTGGAACCGTCAGGTCACACAGGCATTGAGTCAAAACCAAGAATTCCCAACTTTTCAGGAATTCGCTCCATTGGTAGCAACAGAAGCAGAAATCGCATGTAACCCGATAACCTCCTTCTACGCCCTTCACTCCTCAGACACAGTTATGGAGAAACAAAATCTGAAAGACAGCAATGGGGAAAAGGTTCGAGTATTCAACACACAAACAAACAGCGAGGATCAAAGTGAAACAGAGAGACAACCTGAAAGGCCGCCATGCGCATTCTGCCAATATAATAACCACCAAATCTACAATTGTACCAAATTCACAGATACGGATCTTGAAGAGCGAAGGAAATTCGTTCAGGAAAGAAGACTTTGCTATGGCTGTCTGCGGCCAGGACATAGTGCGAGAGACTGTCGCCATCGACATCCATGCAACATCTGCAAAGGCAAACACCCCACCAGTCTACATGACGGCAATTATGTAAAGCAGACAAAGGCTTCTCCATCAGTTGACCCACAAAGAGTGTCGAATGAAGCAAGGGCCACAGCTCTAAATGTAGCCACTGGTCAGGATACCAACACCTCTATGATAGTGCCTGTATAGGTATCCACAAAGAAAAACCCGAGCAATGAAAAATTAGTATATGCACTCATTGACACTCAAAGTGATACCACGTTTATTGATGAAGCAGTGAGCCATGCCATTCAAGCTGACTCCTATCCTGTGAAATTGAAGCTGACCACCATGTTAGACAAAGACACAGTTTTACCGACTAGAAAGGTAACAGGCTTGCAAGTGAGAAGCTATAGTTCAACCAATCACATTGACCTCCCGTCTGCCTACACAAGAGATTGTATACCAGTTAATCACACCCATATCCCCACCTGTGAGATGGCCAAGCGTTGGAGCCACCTTGTAACAATTGCAAAGGAAATTCCATCTCTCCAGGACTGCGAAATTGGTCTGCTGATAGGCTACAACTGCTCAAGGGCAATGGCTCCCAGAAGGGTAATCGTGGGCGGTGACGAGGAACCCTACGGCATACAGACAGATCACGGATGGAGCATAGTAGGATATTCACCAGCACGCCTTGACATACCTCAATCCAACAGTATATGTCACCGCATAGCCGTTAAAGAGCTCCCTCCTATTACTCCAGCAGACGCCATTCACATCTTAGAACGTGACTTTAAAGACACCAATGAAGACAGTAAAAGGGTGTCACAGGATGACATTCTGTTCCTTAACAAAATGGAAGAAAACAAAGAAAAACAACCTTGGCCATTATGAGATGCCCTTGCCATTCAAAGAAAGACCCACACTGCCTGACAACACGCAGCTTGCCATGACCAGACTCAACCACCTCAAACGAAGGCTATCCAAAGATCAGACTTTCCACATGCATTATACTGACTTCATGAATGAGATCATAGACAGGGGAGATGCTGAGGAAGCTATGGAAGATGGCGATAAGGGAGAGACATGGTACTTACCTCATCATGGCGTATACCACTCGAAGAAGCCAAGAAAGCTGCGTGTGGTCTTTGACTGTTCAGCAAGATACCATGGCATATGCCTAAATGATCATTTACTCCAAGGGCCAGATTTAATCAACAATTTGAATGGGATTCTCATCCGATTTCGACAGCACCCAATAGCACTGATGTGTGACGTGGAAAAAATGTTCCACCAATTCCACGTAGATAAACCTGACAGGAATTACCTACGCTTCCTTTGGTGGAAAAAGGGCGACTTAGACAGAACACCGGACGTGTTCCGTATGAAAGTTCATCTCTTTGGTGAGATGTCATCACCTGCATGTGCGAACTACAGATTGAAACACCTCGCTCAAGAGTACAGCAATGAATACCCTCTTGGTGCTCAATTTGTAATTAAGAATTTTTATGTTGATGATGGAGTTATTAGTGTAGCTAACACACAAGAGGCAATAAGACTAGCCTCAGAGTTAAGGATGCTATGCGCTAAAGGTGGCCTTCGGTTGCATAAATTTGTTTCCAACGACGCAGTCGTTATGGAGAGCATCCCTACTTCTGAACGTGCTGAAGTGAAGGATGTTGAATTCACATTTGATGATGTACCATTAGAAAGAACACTGGGCATCCAGTGGCACAGAGAATCTGACTGCCTCAAGTTCAGAATCCAAGTCCAAGACCAGCCTGCCACGAGACGCAATATACTCTCCACAGTTGCTTAGGTGTATGATTCCCTTGGGTTCATTGCACCTTTGCTGCTATAAGGAAAAAGGATCCTACAGGAAATGTGTAAACAAGGCACCAGCTGGGATGACCCCTTACCACCTGCACTCAAGCCACGGTGGGAGTGCTGGAAAAGGGATCTCACCAATCTGAAAGAACTGAGTATACCTCGCTGTTATGCACCTCCTAGCTTCGGAGAAGTTGTCAAAGCCGAGTTACACCATTTCTCTGACGGAAGTACTGTGGGCTATGGCCAGTGCTCATATTTGAGACTTTCCTGGTTTTACTGGTTTTCCCTACTGAATTATATGTATATTAATTCCGTTAATCAAAAAGGAAAAAAATGTGTGTAAAAGGTATTTTTATGCTGATTTAAAAGGGTCTATGACTACAATGTTTTCTATTTGTAAAGACATTTCAGAATTGCACAGTGTGTTTAAGGTATACGACCTTCGATGTATTCTTTGATGTGTTTATGTTATTGAATGCTTGTTTGATTGGAAGAGACGATCTGATAGGCTGCAGAGGATATCTTTTAGAAAAAATGCATTTGTGAATCTAAGCGCGTCAGGAAAGTTCCAAAAATCCACACCAACGAATGCAGGGATTCACACGAACGAATGCAGGGATTCACACCAACGAATGCAGGGATTTGTAACTTGTGTTTGTCAGGTTGCAAACGAATGTAATAGGGTCATTTATTTGTGAATTGCGTTACATTTGTGAATCACGAAATACATTTGTGAATCGTGTTACGTTTGTTTGAATCGTGTTACGTTTGTTTGTTTGAATCGTGTTATGTTTGTATGAATCGTGTTACGTTTGTTTGGATCGTGTCAAGTTTGTTTGAATCGTGTTGCGTTTGTTTGTTTGAATTATGAAACTAATCTAACTCCATAGGAGTCATCTCGTGCTGCATTCACTTGCAGTGGGATATTAGAAATGTGCTCTCGCAAATGTCCCGGAGGATTGGGGAGGGTGGTTGGAGTCATCTCGTGCTGCATTCACTTGCAGTCGGATATTAGAAATTAGCTCTCGCAAATGTCAGATGAGCCACAACTTTTCCATGTTTTCATAGCTGCCAACTGGGGTTCAAGTTCAAGTCTTTTATTTGTCAAGTGCACAGAACAACACAAGGTTAGACTGGGCACTGAAATTCTTAAGACAAGACAACGCAAGCACCTGGCATAACATAACATATAAGTACACGGAACATAATTTACATCTATGCTGAGCTTAAATAAGTGAAACTTCCTAAATATACAGATAGCAATAAATAATCGACTATACTAACCCTAATACTAAAACTTCCTAAATTACAGATAACAATAAGTAGTACACTATACTAACCCTAAATGCACATAAAACCTAATTCAACCCTATAACCTATTCTAACCTAGGTGGAGTACAGCACAATAGTGCAAATTTGCAGATCAGTGACTATGTCAATGACCATACAGGAGCCTGGTGGCGAGGTACAGTGAGGTACAGTAGTGCAATGTTACTGATGTGCAACCAGTAGCTGAAAGTGACAGTGTATAAGTGACTAGAGTGCAGTAAATCAATGTCCATATCAGTGTCCATTCAGAAGCCTGATGGCCCTTGGGTAGAAACTGTTGTCCAGTCTGCGTGTGCGCGACCGGATGCTGCGGTAACGCCTGCCAGAAGGCAACGGGGTAAAGAGACTGAAGGATGGGTGGGAACAGTCTCTTAGAATCCTGCCGGCTTTCCTTAGGCAACGTGTGTGGTAGGTTGGCAACTGGGGTGGCAAGGCTATTTTTAGGGTGGCAGTTGCCACCCCGGTAGAATCGCCCCTGACGTTACTACATCTAATAGGACATGCACATGTGCACTATGGTGCCGGGGCAGTTTGCATGTGAGGTTTTTGATAGGGCTGTCACGATAACTACTTTTTGTTGTGCGATATATTGCACCGAAATCTATTGCGATAAACGATATTATTGTAATTTTCAGACCATTTTATGCCACTGATTACATTATGACAATAAAATAGCATTAATAATGCAAGAACAGTCTTTCAAAGAACGAAACACTTTTATTCTTCAGAATATTTAGACATTGGAATAGGCATGTGAAAACATATCCTAAATAAATAAAACAAAAATACACCTTTGTTAACAAAAAAGTGTAAGGTAACAAGAACTAGATCGAAACAAAGTAACATGTTTAACAAAGTCAGTTTAGACTTTTAAAGTGTCTCGCACAAAGGCACAGATGCGTCAACAGGCCATTTCTGCTGCCAGATCAGCTTTTTAATTATTAGGCAGATTCCGAGAAAGGAACACCAACATGTTTAACTTGTGGGGCTTAAGGCAGGATCTTTGTGTGGTAAAAATGTTAACAGCTGTGCAAAAAAAAAGAATTCTGAGCTAGTGCTTGTTGCACAAATGCACTGTATGTATGCATGTATTTTTCTGCCAACTTGGCTATTAGGGGAAATCTTCTATGGTTATCATACCACCACATCAAGGGATCAGATGATGCATCAACTGCTTCTTCCTGGAGGAACTTGGTCAGCTCTGCATCAGCCTGCTCTCCTTCTGGAACCAATGCCCGAGTCTTGTGATTTGTAAGTTGGGTTTTTCTTTTCTGGAGAAGGTGACACAGCCTCTTTTTCTTGGTTGCTGGAGGTTCAGATTTAGATCCTTCATTTCCCCCTGCTGCTTTAACGCAGTTCTCACCACTGGCTTCATTGCTGCATTAATGGATTCCAACACAGAAACATCCTGCCTGGTTGGGTCCGAGATGGCCATGTTTTCGATCTTCAAACAGGACACGTGGTATGGCTCGGAGTTGCTTTAGCACGCACTCTATAATTTTTTGCTTGGTACTCCACTGTGTGGCGACATCCTG
The DNA here is from genome assembly GCF_021917145.1 of Hypomesus transpacificus. Taxonomy (NCBI): domain Eukaryota; kingdom Metazoa; phylum Chordata; class Actinopteri; order Osmeriformes; family Osmeridae; genus Hypomesus; species Hypomesus transpacificus. The sequence goes on along the minus strand of NW_025813707.1, from coordinate 198,622 downwards.
TGGAAAATATAACAGTTTTTTTTTCCCTTTAGTTTGTCTATTCTAACATTATTCAAAAAATACTACTTTTACTAGTAGTAGGCCTACTTTCACAAACAATAATTTGATGTGGTTATTATTATGTAACCAATTATTTAATACTTACAAACTGGCCCCAAAGTCAGTAATAAATAAAAACCTTTTAAATTAAGTTTATATTAATCCTTTAAATATTTTGTTGGAAATTTTGTTTTTCTTCTGATAGTTTTCTACACAGGGTGACCAATGGCTAAGAAATTGTGAATGACAAGTCATGTTCCGCAATAAATTGCTACCTCAGAGTAATAAGGTTCTATCTGCGTTCAGGTCAGTTTTGAAATATTGAGATGTAAAGTTTTAGCATTACAAATAGCAAAACTGACAAATGGAGCACATTTCTTTATAGCACCAGAGTTACATACACCTTACATGTATTCTACATCTGAGATACCACAATTCTACATGAATTGTAAATTAGGGTTTTTGAAACAGGTCAATTGTAGATAGAATCTTATAGTTCTAAAAACTAACAGCCGCCTTGGAATTATAAGGTTTTATCTTAAACTGAAAAAGGAACACTGATTATCAAATACGTTTACAATTTACTTATACATACTGTTGGGATGTTCAATTTATATAATAAGTGTATTTTTATTGGTTAATATGTTACATCTTCATGCATTCATGCACTTACTGCTATAACACTATTTTTCCAGTGCATCATTTTTCCTTTAATCTTTCTTATTCAAGATAGCAGTATGTTAAATGAAAATGAATTATTAAAAAATACATGGTCTGATGAAGGTCAGGTCCCTCAGTTTATCAAAGTATTTTCAGTAGAAAACCAAAACGAGTTGAAAGAATATTTAAAATCAGTCTTTATTTTTTTAGTTTATCAAATCATTTTCAAACAATTTTAATGTAAAATTCATCATACATCACACATGGCAATACTGACACTCATTCAGATAAAACTGATCAGAAATGTTTTGCTTATGAACAAGGTATTTCAAACTCAAGACTGGTTACGTAAAATCGAACGTATTTGAGATGCTGCTCTTTGCAACGAAAATTGAATGCAACAAAAATATACATTTAGTCATGTAGCAGACGCCCTTATCCAGAGCGACTTACAGTAAATACAGGGACATTCCCCCCGAGGCAAGTAGGGTGAAGTGCCTTGCCCAAGGACACAACGGCATTTGGCACGGCGGGGAATCGACCCGGCAACCTTCGGATTACTAGTCCGACTCCCTTACCGCTCAGCCATCTGACTCCATATATATATATATATATATATATACACACATAGTCTCACTTACTATACACATACATCACATACTTACATCACACACTATTCACTTTATAAACAACACACAGCTCATGCTGGCAAACATTAAGGCCTATTGAACAACTATTTCTTCAACATATCAATGAATTTCCAACTCATGACATCATACATCCGTACATCCATACATACAACCATACATTTTGTTTATTTCATTATTGTTTGATAATACTCTTTATCTGCAAGTGGCATGAATCTAAACATTGACTCTAGATCATTCATCTTGACCTCTGGGACGTGGCTCTGTTTTGGGAGCATCCTTGGCTTGGGTAGGGTGCATGTAGGCGCCAAGTTTGGTTTCCTGGTTTTACTTGGTCCTCAAGGTCTACTACTACCTCTAATGCCTATGCATGTGATGTTTTGTAGTGAAGTGTATATGGGCACTGATCAAATACGAGCTGACACACTGCAGAGAGTGGCACCTGTTTGTACTTGAAGAGTTTGGAACATGCGTGAAAGTCATAGAAATCTGATTCTCTCATCTGTATAACTCTGTATGGGTTTTTTTCTCAGTAATGCTGGTCCACTTGGCAAGACCCAGATAGACCCAGAGACACGCGAGGCACAACTCGGCGTTAGTGCTTTTTATTGTAAGTTTACACCAGCACGATAACAGGTTGAAAACCTTAAAGAAAGAAACAGATTCTCAGTGCTCACAATAACAATTAGACCACAATCGGTCAACAACAGAAATACAAGTATGCAACTAACACATGCTTCCAAGCTACTCAAAAGTGGCGTCTCAGTGGTCTTCCGCTGCATTGTTTGAGCATGGGCGCTTGCACCTGTTTATAATGCCCAATCATGCCCAATCAATGCAGAGGAAGTCACAATCTACCTAGTGCGCCCTCTGGTGTACAGGCTGTTCAAAATAGAAAATTATACTAGAAATTGATAAACAAGAGATGTGAGGCAAGAGGGTAGGGTTGCCTCTTTCCGACAAAACAGTCACTAGTCAGATAGTTTCACCTATTGAAAGACTTTTGATTAAAGTAAGGGTAGTGCCGAACATGTGCCGCCGTTTGACTTCCTACCTACTGTAAACAGCTGTGGAGATGTTTTTTTTTGCTAGTAGACTAGGTTACAGTACAGCGTTGCAGTGAGCTACACTGGTTTGAAACCACAAGTAAAGATAATTTCACCAACAAATCATTTACTTGTAAACTAATGTCATAATAAATCCTACAACGAAAATGTATTTGTGAGGAATGTTTATTTTAACGATTTAAAACAGATGCATCATAAACCGCTGTAGTATGTGTTGCCCGGGCAACAGAGGCTAATGTCATGATGCTAATGCTTCAGTGAAATAGTAAACTACTGTTTCCTAAAGTAGATGTAACTACTTCCTTATAACAGCTTATATTGTACATTGAACTTCACAATTGTGTTTCATATCACTAAGTAAAATTAGTAAATAGTTATCACCCTGGCCTCTTTGCTTGTGGCTTTTCTGCAGCTGCCTTGCAGTAAAGCAGTTAGCCTAGCTATCTCCCAGAAGTTAACAAGCTGCTAAACTAATGTTCTGCTAGAGGTAGTCACGTGATATTTCGTGACGTTAGTGACGTCAGTAGCGTCAGTGACTGGCTAGCAAGTTAGCCACCGTTAGCTTCACTTTTGCCACAAAAACGTAATTAAAACCTAAACCGTGCAACGGAACATAAATCCCAATAGAACCAACGCAATCGTGACCAAGACAAACCTTTTGACATCGACGTTGTGTATGTAGTCCAAATATTGACTGAGCCTTAGGGGCGCGAAAATAAACAATATTAATAATAATATATATGTGAGATAACAATGGTTGTGCCCTTGCCGAAGGCAAAACACACCCAACTATAATATATATTCATGTAATATATTGCAATATATTGCAGAGTACAGCAATGATTGCCGTTTTCCATATATTGCAATATATTGAACATGAATATATAATATATGTGGTTATACATCACAAAATATATGCAATTATGTATTCATTATATAACCACCATAATGTATGCCGCTTTATATGGGAAAATGTATGGGTAATTTATGGAAAGATATAGTGTCACATGCAGTGTTGGGAACGTAACCGAAAATTAGTAATTAGGTACAGTTACTAGTTACTTATTTCAGAAGTAACTGCATTATTTAACTAGTTACTGCATAGAAAAGTAATTAGTTATAAGGGAAATTAAAGTTTGCGTTACTTGTAATTCCCTGCTTCTATTATCAAATTAACGCACACAGATAGTTATATTTTAGTGTTGCAGTGGCACAGTGTGGGACAAGACAACTGTAAAATGTTATGTTATTGTATGTTGCTAATTAGTTGCCTGAAGGCAACAGACTCAACTGTTAGGTCGCATGTCTTGACAACATACCTGGGGGATCAGTCTGTTTAGTTCTGCCTGGCTTAGAGACTGGAAATACTCAGTTTAAAATCAAGCCTCGGCTGTTTTGATGAAGTGGCTCCGACTGCTTGATCAGCGGAGCTAGCACTGGCGATTAGCTTTGTAGAAGCGTGTTGTTTTACTAGGTGCTTGTGAAGACTATAATTAGCCTCCTCCGCACCTGCACACAAACTACAACTAACCAGTATACTTTTGTCCTTGATCTAGACAAGGGAAAAATAATGTTGATATTTCCATTACAAAAAGCTTGCACGGTCCGAACTGTCGACCATTGTGTGGGCTATAGTCTAAAATGCGGATTGATTTATTCATACACTGCGTCACCGTAAACCTGTATAAGTTAGATTAAAAACAGGAAATTGGGGAATTCATGCAAGAAAAAAGTTACGAGTAACGAGCCCATTAAAATGTCAGTAATGTAACTGCGTTATTTAATTGAAAAAAGTAATGAGTTACATTACTAGTTACTGCCAAAAGTAGTGGAGTTACAGTAACAATACTTTGTAACGCGTTATTCCCAACACTGGTCACATGTATGCTTCATATATGGTAGAATATATTTTAAATATATGTAAAATTATATGGAAAGATATATTGTACAATGCATGTGTACATATATGAGAACATGCCCATACAATGTACAGACATATATGGTGATATTTACATTTAGTCATTTAGCAGACGATCTTATCCAGGGTGACTTACAGTAAGTTACAGTAAGTACAGGGACATACCCCGAGGCGAGTAGGGTGAATTTCCTTGCCCAAGGACACAGCTTTATTTAGCGGTTCCGGGAATCGAACCGGCAACCTTCTGATTAATAGCCTGATTTCCTAACCGTTTAGCCATCTAGAAGGTATTCTAATAATACCTAATTATGGGAGTCAGATGGCTGAGCGGTGAGGGAGTAGGGCTAGTAATCAGAAGGTTGCCGGATTGATTCCCCACCGTGCCAAATTACATTGTGTCCTTGGGCAAGGCACTTCACCCTACTTGGCTTGGGGGGAATGTCCCTGTACTTACTGTAAGTCGCTCTGAATAAGAGCGTCTGCTAAATGACTAAATGTAAATGTAATAAGGTTGTCAACGGCAGTATTTCTAATGGAATCCCGATTCAAACAGTACCACCTGCTAACTGAAAATGTGCCCCCAAAAACGTAAATACTGTAAGATTGAGATTTATTTAGGGGGAAATGGCTAATTCAAAAGAAGTTTGCTGGAAGCGATCATTGTCAGTATATATTTCAAATATTTTTCTATTTAATTTTACCTATATTTAAAATGTATTCCACAATATATTGAACACATATATTTCACGTATATCTTTCCATATAATTAGGATTCCTCCGTCAGGAATAGGCTTTAAGGTGACTTCCCCCTGAAGTACCCTGCAAAGTTTCACCTTAATATGTGAAAATATGACTGAATTAGAGCTGTTTGAGCTTGGACCAAATGTGACTATGATTGCCATAGGAGAAACGTCTTTTTTAATTATTCAGTAACTGAACACTGCAAAGTCTCGATCTTGTAATGGCACAATTGGATGAAAAGTTGTGCTGGTAAACGAAGGGTTTCAGGTTCAACTCCAGGGGCCTATTCCATAAAGGCCGCTCAAAAAAGCTAAACTTAAAGTCCTAAACCAGACTTGAATAAGTTTAATTAGTCAAGCGGGGCTTAAGCGGTTCCATAAAGGCCCATTTCAGCTCACGCAGTCCTACTAATTCAAGTCAGATTTACGTAGTCAAGCTAATTGCGCGTGCACCCAATTTTTTAACAGCCCAAGAGGTAAAACATGGATCATACAATCCACCACAGCAAAAGCAATGCACACGGCCACGTGACTTCTTCCAGAAAGAACGTTCCCTTTAAATCGTGTACAATGACAGCTCCCTCATCCACCGCTTCAATCATAGTAAAATGACACGCCATGATTGACGTCGTGAACGATAGGCTACGTAGGCTGAGGACCTTTTGAGACCTTCGTTGATTAAAAAATGCCCTCTAAACTAATCTAAATTGACTTTTTTGACATTGTTTAAAATAAATAGCCTACTATTAATTAAAACATTATCCAGTAGCCTAACTTTTTAACATGGGTTTTGTGTCAGGGAAATGGAGGGCTGATTTAGGTTTGTTTTGCAATTGTAGGCTACTGTTAACAATTATATTGCTATGATAATTATACTTAGATAATTTAGATTGAGATATAGGCCTATGCCTGATGCCTAAACATTTTAAATCACAAACTAACATCCATACATACGGCTATGGTGCGTGGCCTATCAAAGCATTGTTCATCATTGTTTAATGCATTAGGCTAAATGGTGTGGCCTTTGTAGGCTATTTACGTTGATTTTCTATCAATGTTGAACAGATGAGAATAAGAAAATTAGAATATACGTGGTAAATTATCGTCTTCTCGTTGGGTCAGTGTTACAGGAACGTCTGGTTAAGCACCAAGTCACGCTAAGCCTGACAGTTAGTCTGACCCTGACCAGACTAGTTTCGCATCCTAAATTGCCATAGTAACCAAGTTCCAACTACGTTGAGCTAGCTTTATGGAACCGAATGAACTAGAAATGAGTCCGACAAACTGACATAAGTCTGGCTCATTCAGTAAACTCGCTTTATGGAACAGGCCCCTGACATAGGCTTTTTTTTTGTTGACAAAACTGTTTCTATTTCTAGTTTTTCTGGGTAATCCCAGTGTAACTATCTATTATGTCAATTTTACAATATTTTGCCATTTTGAAGGAGGAATCCACCATTGCTGCTTGCAGCTATATTTTTTACATATAATTAAAGTATATTCTACCATATATTAAACATACATGTGGCACCATCTTTACATATATGTTACGCCCCAACCCTAGTGGCCCTATGGGGCGAACAAACATTCCGCCGCTGATCCAAAACAACTACTTGAAACACCTTTAAAAGTACCAAATCCATGGGATTTATTAATACAACATAATTTAACAAACATAATGGTACAACAAACTCCCAGGCTAGGAGGCAGCAAGACCACAGCAGTCCACAACCTAGAAGCCTCTCTCTGGCAGCAGGAAACTGAAGTCTTTATCTGCTGCTTGATCACCTGGCCAGGTGCATCTCTTCTGACAATCATCCCTCTTTTTGGTTCGTGGAAGCAACTTTCGATAAATCACCATAGTAACATATCAATTAGCACTAACCTGCTCGAGAGCAGGCTAACGTAAGTGTAACTGGATAAGCTTGCCACACGCCCGGAAAATAATTGGCAGCTCCCTTTTTGAGAGACCCAGCTGACCAAGGAGATATATTCTAGTTCGATTAGCTTTCCATACCAATAGAGTTCTTCGCGATCGCCAAGATCCTTTATTTCACACGGATGAGTTCTTGTTTGAGCGATAACGATTCAGCCGACAAGGACTCATTTATTTGCAAGACCTTCTCGGGCCGTACATATCACACGCTGCAGCAAGTTTTATGCTTTATGAGCTTATGCTGCTGTAACGCTGTTTTAAGAAATGTTTTATCTGTTGTGCCTGTGCTTTTTATGTTTCACTGTGGGAGAGTGGGAAACGTCATATCGATTCCTTTTTATGTCTTGACGTGAAAAATGGACAATAAAGCTACTTGAAACTTTTACCTTGCTTCAGACTCTCTGCATAGCCTTGAGGTTTTTCGCGTAAGGTAGGCTACATTTTTATACAGTATAAGCATTGCAGAAAATATTGGCAAAGCCACAGCATGCGTTGCTGTAAGAAAAGTGTACTTGGCACCAGCTGATGAATCAATTCATCATATTCCCTGGCCATGTCCCAGTCAATGAAATCAAAGAGGGATTTACACATAGGCCTAACTGCATATACACATATATAGGGTGATATCAGGTAAAATGGGCCATCAGGTAAAATGGGCCATTTAAGGTTTGGAGGTCCCAGCCCTGACAAGTAACAGGGGATTTGATTGCTTTATGGTTGCTATGGTGGGCGGGCCAATAATTCAAACAAGCCTGCACCAGAAAGCTGTATGGTAAGTAGCCTGGCATACCAAATCTAACTAAACTATTATAAGGATGATAAATCTATTTAAAAAAAACGTGCGCATTAAAAAACTATGCATAATATCTGTCTTGATGGCATTAATCACAAATAATGTTGTTAGTTTGGTATATGAACATATTTTTTGAAAAAGTGATGTTTTTCTTGGTGGTCCAATTTACCTTAACCCACTGAGGTAAAATGGGCAACATGGTTTCAGTTAAAATGGGCCTTCATATGTGTCACTCACAAACACACATACACATGCATTGGAGTGTGTGTGTGTGTGTGTGAGGGTGTGTGTGTGTGTCACACCATGACCCCCCCCAACAGTAATAATGGTAGTAGGTATTTTATGTACAGTGAGTATGGCGAACGAGAAGGAAGCGAGAGGAGAGAGGGAGAAGGAAGAGAGAGAAAAGAGAGGAGCAAGGACCAGAGAAGAAAGGATACAAAGATAAAACAGGGATGGAAAGGAAGGCCAAACAATTACAATCTGTGGAAAGAGGAGAGGATGAAGGGGGCCTTAGATGAATACATGGAGGGAGAGAAGAAAGGAATTACAGTGAGTGTGCACCTCTTATCAAGAGCATGGGGTGTGCCGCGATCCACTGCAAAGACGCATCAGTGGAAAGGTGACTGGCAGTGAACATGTGTCAGGGCGGAAGCCCTACCTTCCACAGGAGGTAGAAAGGGAGCTTGCTGCCACCCTCAAGACATTGGCGCAGAGGGGGTCCAGCAAGTGGCCTTTGATTTTGCAGCCAAGAACAACATATCTGGTTTCTCCAAGACAGCAGGGAGGGCCGGATATTACTTACATTTAGTCATTTAGCACTGGTCTACTGGTTTAAGATCTTTCTAAAGATCAGAGAGATCAGAAAGATCAGAGAGATCAGAAAGATCAGCAAGCCAGAGGTCCTGTCTGCAGCACGGGCTGCTGGACTCAACAAAGAGGTGGTTAGCCAGTGGTTTAACCAGTATGAGAGCCTTTTGGTCAAGCTGGGTATTGAGGGCACACCGTCACATATATATGGAACTGTGACGAGTCTGGGTTTCAGGACCATTTTTTTTAAATTATAGCACATATGAATGTTTGTTTAATGCAGTTTAAATGTTATGTGGCTGTATAAGCAACTGTGTTTTAACATTTAAAATTTATAATAAATTACTTTTTCCCTTTGCAGTTTCACTGGCCCATTTTACCTGAACAGCTGGTCCATTTTACCTGAAACTGCTTGTGCCAAAAAAGTTGGCACAGCTGATGTTTCAAGAACTGTAGGGTCTAAATACTTATATTTTATTACATCATTTCAACAAAAATGATCAAAAACAGTCATTAATAATCATAAAAACACATGGAAAAGGCATATATGGTATTGGATTATTGTCCCAAACGATTTACCAAAAAGTGGCCCATTTGACCTGATATCACCCTAGTACATGCGCTTTCAGTAGGCCTACATATATCCTCATAAGTGTCTATGAATTCGTATCAATTAGATACTCTTTGGCCTTGTTTTTATACTTATTCTGAAAGAGTTGATATTATTTTCGCTAGCAAGATCTCATTCGATGATTAATTTCCATTCAGCCTACTGCCAGCAGGCACATTTAAAGAAATGTGATCTGATTGATCGGGGTAATAAGGGACTAAAGATGAGCCTATACATTTTACCAAAATACGCATTTCGTTTATCGGCAATTTTTTTGCCAAGCTGCCTGTCTTGCTCTGGCAGCGGTGGCGGTGTTTGACTTAGCCATAATAATATGCTTATTGTCTTCGTAAAGACTCATTATAATAGTTTGCTCAGATGGCGAGAATATCACCGCTCTCTCTTTCGTCTTTTCCGCCATCATACCGTTAGAAAATCACGGTTTTGGTGATCGACCTTTCCTGCCTTTTGAAGTAGGACGTGCTCGTGCACTTGCCCTGACAAGTTTAGCCTGATTGAAATTAACCACACGATTTGGATGCGGATCAGCCGTCGACGAACCGATATTTGCGGTTCTCAGTTAGCTCGCTAATGTTAACGGGCTAAAGGGACAATTGATTAACTTAGCTTCAACCCTTACGACGAACGGGCCCCAGCAAGGGTCACAAAGTTGCTGTTATCCCACCAACACACAAGTGAAGTGCCACCACCACAACACAAAATGGACACCATGTGGTCTTCAACCACATACACAAGTTACAGTGATGGATGTAAGAGACCAGCAACACACAGTGACCTAATTATGTAGTGGGTGTGGCCTTCCAATCCAAGATCCACTGATCTCTGGAGTGACCACATCCCACAAACAAAAAGGGCACAACACCACTGATAAGCTTAGTTCAAGTTCAAGTCTTTTATTTGTCAGATGCACAGAACAACACAAGGTTAGACTGGGCACTGAAATTCTTAAGACAAGACAACGCAAGCACCTGACACAACATAGCATATAAGTACACGGAACAAATTTACATCTATGCTGAGCTTTGATAAGTGAACTTCCTGAATATACAGATAGCAATAAATAAACGACTATACTAACCCTAACACTAAAACTTCTAAAATTACAGATAACAATAAATAGTACGCTATACTAACCCTAATGCACAAAAAAACCTGTTTCAACCCTATAACCTATCTAACCTAAGTGGAGTACAGTGCAATAGTGCAGATTTGCAGATCGGTGACTATGTCAATGACCAAACAGGAGCCTGGTGGCGAGGTACAGTGAGGTACAGTAGTGCAATGTTACTGAAAGAGCAACCAGTAGCTGAAAGTGACAGTGTATAAGTGACTAGTGTGCAGTAAAAATTTCCATATCAGTGTCCATTGAGAAGCCTGATGACCCTTGGGTAGAAATTGTTGTCCAGTCTGCGTGTGCGCGACCGGATGCTGCGGTAACGCCTGCCAGAAGGCAACGGGGTAAAGAGACTGAAGGATGGGTGGGAACAGTCTCTTAGAATCCTGCTGGCTTTCCTTAGGCAACGTGTGTGGTAGGTGTCCTGTAGGGCTGGGAGCTTCCTGCCAATGATGAACTCAGCAGAACGGACCACACTTCGTAGGGCCTTGCGGTCCCGGTCTGTGCAGCTCCCATACCACACTGTGATACAACCAGTCAGAATGCTCTCTATAGTGCATCTGTAAAAGTTAGTGAGGATGACTGAGTCCATACCAAACTTCTTCAGTCTCCTCAGGAAGAAGAGTCGCTTGCGGGCCGCTTTGACCACCTTGTCCGTGTGAACAGACCAGGTGAGGTCATTGCTGATGTTCACCCCGAGGAACTTGAAGCAGCTGACCTTCTCCACTTCCGATCCATTGATGAATAGGGGTGCCATGCTCCTCCTCCTGCCGCCTCCTATAGTCCACAATCATCTCCTTGGTCTTGCTGATGTTAAGAGAGAGGTTGTTGTCCTGACACCATGATGTCAGGGTGTCAACCTCCTCTCTGTAGGCTGACTCGTCACTGTCAGAGATGAGGCCCACGATTGTTGTGTCGTCAGCAAACTTAACGAGGAGGTTGGAGCTGTGCTTTGCCGCACAGTCGTGGGTGAACAAGGAGAACAGGAGAGGGCTGAGCACACAGCCCTGGGGGGTGCCTGAGTTGGTGATCAGTACAGATGAGTTGCGGTCACCGATTCTCACCACCTGTGGCCTCCCCGTCAGGAAGTGGAAGATCCACTTGCAGAGGGAGGTGCTTAGTCCCAGGTCCACAAGCTTGGAGACCAGTCTGGAGGGGATGATGGTGTTGAATGCAGAGCTGTAGTCACTGAACAGCATCCTCACATATGTATTCCCCTTGTCCAGGTGGGAGAGAGCGGTGTGCATAGTCAGAGCGATGGCATCGTCTGTAGACCTGTTGGACCGGTATGCAAACTGCATAGGGTCCAGTGTGGGGGGCAGCGAGGAGCAGATGAATGATTTGACTGGCCGCTCGAAGCACTTCATGATGACAGAGGTCAGTGCTATTGGGCGATAGTCGTTCAGACATGTGACCTTGGTGTTCTTGGGCACAGGGATGATGGTGGTCCTCTTGAAGCAGGTGGGGAGTACAGACAGGTTAAGGGAGAGGTTGAAGATGTCACTGAAGACCCCTGCCACTGCTGGTCAGCGCAGCCCCTGAGGGCCCTACCTGATATGCCGTCTGGGCCAGGTGCCTTGCGAGGGTTGATCTTCTTAAAGCATAGCCTCACCTCGGCTACAGTTAGTGTAGCCACACCACTGGCTTGGCCTTCAGGTAGCTCCATTGCAGGGGGGTCACTGTCCCTCTCAAAGCGAGCGTAGAAGGAGTTCAGCTCGTCTGGCAGTAGGACAGAGGACTGGGTCTCATTGTGGCCTCTCCCTTTGTAGTCTGTAATGGCTTTAAGTCCACTCCACATGCGCCTGGGGTCAGAGCCATGGTAGCTGGACTCCACCTTGGTCCTGTAAGCCCTTTTCGCTGCTTTGATGGAAAGCTGCAATTCAAACACGTAAGAGCATCAACACACAAGTGGCCCAACCAAACGTGGACTGCAACAACCACAACGCATAAAAGGGTCACACAGTAGTCATCACTACACACAAAATGTTGCCAACTTACACCTAAGCTGCAACCAAGCAGTGACCCAACAAACGTGAAGTGCAGTATCCACAACTCAATGGTCACCCACCACAAGTTACTGCTCAATACCATTACGAGTTCACAGCTGCACAAGACAAAATGACCATATAACAAATAGAAAGCCACTCAAAGAGAGACCCGAAATGACTGGACTTTAACCTGTATAGAAGCCATCCCGCCCTGTCTTCCAAGATGGCTAAAGTTCCTGGCTAGTCTTCAATGGCTCCATAGGAGGCTCCTTTAAACATTAAGCTCTGTAAGCAGGTAGCAGACCCAATACAAAGCCTACTGCCACACTCAGAAAACGTACCCTCGTCCAAGTATACCACCAAAAATAAAAAAGGCAAAATAACAAAGTGGCAAGACTATTGTCTGCCCAATGGCTATCTACTTGGATGCTCTCAAAACAACAGGTCACTGAGGTAACTACCAGTCAAAAGCACTAAAGAAGCAACAAATGATCTAACAAAAAGACAACCACTATGCAACACAAAGGCCATTAGCTACTCACAAAACATTACAAACATCTACCTCATGGATGTTCGATCCCGGACAAGCCCCCAATTGTTACGCCCCAACCCTAGTGGCCCTAGTGGGCAAACAAACATTCCGCCGCTGACCCAAAACAACTACTTAAAACACCTTTAAAAGCACCAAATCCATGGGATTTATTAGGGATGGGACGTATGGCACTGACGCATCAATGCTTGTGTCGCAAAACCAATACGCACAGTTTCGAAAAGATGTTTTGGATAGAGCTGTCAAACGATTAAAATATTTAATCGCGATTAATCGCATTAATGTCATAGTTAACTCGCGATTAATCTCAATTAATCGCACATTTGTATCTATTTTAAATGTCCCTTGATTTCTTTTTCATCCATTCTTTTTTCAAATTGTAATGCTCTTATCGACATGGAAAAGTGGTTCGGATTGCCTCGTGCAAATGTTTTTTTTTTATTGAAAACAACATTGCAATCGCCTGGCTTTGACGAGCAGGCGGAGAATTCGCATCAGCTGTGTGCTTGGCTGTGTGCCATCAAAATTATATTTTCGACTCCACGACGTGCTGCGATGATAGGTCATTCCCTCCGGCTCAGTTCACAACGACAGAACACACTGATCACTTTGGTCTTGTCAATGGAACCATTTGGCAACCTTTTAAAAGTAAACTTTCCATTCAGAATCTTATTGGCATCCATTTCGGCGTCTGGCGCTGGCAATAAACTCAAAACATAACGTTAGCCTACTACCAGAGAATGTCTAATATCCGTAAACGGGCTCTGCTACGACTGTTTAGCCGGCTCGCAAGCCCAAACAAGTGGTTGTGGCGTGCCTGTTGTTTTGTTTCCGGTCTAGCTAGATCCGGTGTGGTATTGTAGTTTTTCTAAGGTCAGTGGTTGTTGCAACAGAATGTGAAAAAAAACTACAAAGTTTGCTAGGTCAAAAAGAGCGTTAATCGCACGATAAAAAATTTGACGCCGTTAATTTGGGTGTGCGTTAACGCCATTAATAACGCGTTAAACTGACAGCACTAGTTTTGGAGCTTGTGTGAAATGACGATGCCACGTGATTGATGACGTTCAATGCTTCAGACGTCACAAACTGGTTCAAAGTTGTGGCGCACTTCTAAACCTTAGAAGAGGGAAAGAAACCAGTGCTTGTCCTCTTAATAGGAGGCGAACACTACATTGGCAGAAGCGCAAACAGTTATCAATAGAGTACATAGTTATTATTAGAGGACGATTAGAGAATTATCATTAGCAGAAGAGAAGTAGGTTATATTAGCAGAAGAGTATAGTTCATTAGCAGAAGAGTAGTACAGTTGAGAATTATTAGCAGAAGAGCAGAAAGTAAAAGACGATAGAGTATGGATGCTACCGGAGTAAGAGAGCGATTCCCCTGAACCCTGTTATGGTACACTGCCTTTTTATATTGCACAAGCACACCCCCACTGTCCCCACAAGTATTCCCCCGATTCACAATACATATCACAAATGTAAGGAATGAGACAGCTATATAAGCAGAGTGGTTGTGTAAGCTACCACTCTGCATTCTACCGCCCTTATACTGTTTGCAGAACATTACAAAGTGTGGTGTAGACCAGTACATCACAGTAAAACATTTATTGTATGAAATTACACAGTTCTCAAATACACATGTATGGTTTTAATTAAGATGAACACGAAAATTAGACCATCACGTAGCCTTACAAAAATGAAGACATTGAATAATTAACGAGGCTAAGTACCGCCAGAAACTACTGGTACATCGCATTCAAAGAACACAACACATGTGGCCGTAACAATATATTACCGATACATTTTCCCATATAAATCGGAATACATTATGGTGGTATTTATAGATATAAAATTGCATATATTTTGGGATATATAAACACATATTATATATTAATGTTGATTATAACACGGCTGTTCTTAACGCTGTAGAAAGCTCCATTCACTTGAATGGGGCTTTCCCAATGTTCTGCGGTCTGATATCTTCTGATAACAGACCGTTGCTATGAATAACAGACCGCTGTCAAGGAAAGTGGCCTTTTTGCTTCTGATTCAAGTCTTTCAACCCCAGCGTACTCCGTTGCTTAGCGACGTCAGCTGATTTGAAGCCTAAAGAATGTTCAGTTTATGAAGTTCAACGTCTTTGGCGAACTATTTCTCTGCTGATCAACACTACGAATGGTAACAAATAAATTGTAAAAAGACACACTGTGTTAAGTAATTTTGTTGGCAAGTAGCCGTGTAATAAAAGGGATAATGTATAGAACGCCGTTGTCATTATCGTGAAAATAAGCCCCTTCAGAGTGAAACAACACCCCTGCGCTTTGCGGCGGGGTGTTGTTTGCCCTGTCGGAGCTTATTTTCCCGATAATGACCGGCGTTCTATAGATTATCCCTTACATATGTTGCAATTTATTGTACATCATAAGGGTGATTCTTGGAAAATGTGTACTTTTACAGTCTCAGGTCATATTTTTAAATATAATTGCAATTTTGGACAAATACCTTTCTGTGTGAAAATGGTGATAAAAATTCACCACCTCTTAAATATAATTTTTTAATACTTTTCATCCACCTGAAAGTTGCAAAATCACTGTTTTTGCCTTGTCACACACCCAGAGTTTCAAACTTGAAAAAAAAGGTTATAAATATCACTTATATGACAACTGTTGATGCATTTGAATAAAGGAATACTAAAATAAATAACATATATTATAATATTTGATTTGAGTTCACAGTCAATATTACTTTTTATACAAAATATACCTGTCACACAGCATTGGCGTCATTTCCACCACAACGACTACTGTCCCTTTAAAAAAGGTTCTAGTGAAAGATTGTTTAGGTGGTTTCCATGGAAATGTATAGCGACATTAGAGCACATACAGGACATGGAGGCCAGATAAATATCCATCCACAACTTTTGAAGAAAAAGCAAGGTAAATATGGCTTGTTCAGCAAATATATTTATTGTATGTCATTTCCAAACATGCTGTAGTTCCATTGTTGTTTTGAAAAAGATTACAAATTTAACATGAAAGGCATTGTTTTGTGTACATGAACTGCTAGCTATCAATTCAGAGCTAATCAATGAAGCGACCATCAATTTTTTATCACAGAACTGATGAAATGTCATTTCCACCAGTCATTTCCACCACGCTTCCCACTGTGGTGGAAAAGACAGAACGTGGTGGAAATGACATTTAAGATTATATGAGTGGTATAGATTGTGAAAGTAAATATATTCCTTTAATAGGCTCTAGGCTGTTGTACTTTTATACTATATAGGCATATACTATACATTTTTTACAATGTCTTTTAATAATATTAGCCTATTTTATCTGTTTTTAAGATGCCAAAGACAACAAAACAAAGATCCCAAGCCTACAGGGACAAAATAAAGGCTGACCCGATAAAATATGAGGAGAAGCTGAAAAGAGACAGAGAAAGATATTTGAGGAAGAAAGAAAAAGGTGTGGTAAAGTCGATCACAGAGCTAACAAAGCGGAAGCAACGCAACAAGCGGAGAGAATGGAGAACATACCAACAAAACAGAAGAGAGAATATAAAGAAAACTCAAACCTTACAGACCTACCTCACCCCCCCCCCTCCACAGTCTCCTGAACCTGCCATTCCACTTGGACAAGTTGTTGACTTGCAGCCCACTCCAAAGTCAACGCTGTCCCAAAAGGAGAAAGGTAGAAAAAAAGGTGGTAAGGCATCGGATGAAGGTGTACACTGCATTATATGAGAGCAATGCAAAACTTGAGAAAGCCATCCAAAATGTGCATAAATAGCGCCAGCGGTTTGAAAGGCTGAAGAAAAAAATGGAGCAGACAGACTCTCCAAATGCAAAGGCCAAGCGCCAAATGGATGCAGAACCACAAATTCTCAGAAAGACCTTGGTCTTCCACAACGCATTGTTGAGCGAGCTGAGACAAAAGTACAAACATCTCAAATTACATAAAGACAAACGCATGATCTCTGCCATAATGGCAGGAAAAGTCCTGAGAAAGTACAGGCTCCAAAAAATGGCTCAAGCCGAGGTTGGCATTAGGGCAACGCAACATAATAAACAACACACAAGGAAGCACATAGGCAAAGGCAAGAAAATTCAAGCATTCCTGGAGAGGGACGAGAACAGCAGGTCATCCACAGGCAAAAGGGAGACACAGACAAGGAGAAAGATTAAACAACAAAAACGCTACCTGTGTGAGCCTATGAAAAAGCTACATAGCAAGTTTATCCAAGAGTATCCAAACACAGATATCTCATACAGTGAGTTCTGTAAGAATAGACCATTCTGGATCGTGAAGCCAACAGTGAGGGATAGAGATACCTGCATGTGCAAAACCCATGCAAATGGCCAATGCAAGGCAGACAAGCTGCTCTACCTTAAGGTCATCAAAAGCAATAACATTGAGGATCTGGTAGAGTCCATATGCTGTTCCCCAAACCAGCAGTGCATGTACAGGGAATGTGCTGTTTGTGAGGAGAAAACCCTGGATGTCTCCACTTTTGACCCTGGTACCGACACGTCCTGGTTTGGGTGGAAGGGGAAAGCAGAGGAGAGAACGAAGAAGAAGAAAGATGGGACTGAAGAGAAATTCACTGTGCATTTAACTGTTAAAGAAAAGGTAGAGGGCACTCTGCATACCTTGCTGGAGGACTTTTCAAAAGAACTGAAAACAAAACTAGGGAAACATGTCTACAATATAAGACACCAGCACACTACCCTTCGGAGTTTGAAAGAAAAGCTGTGCGAAGATGAGGTTGTGCTACACATTGATTTTGCTGAGAATTTTCTCTGCAAATACGCCGCCGAAATACAGGCGGTACATTTCGGAGATTCACACAAGCAGGCTTCTTTGCACACTGGTGTAGCCTACACCAAAGATGGCATTGTGTCAGTGTGCTCAATCAGCCCCTCTTTCCGGCATGATCCCTGTGCAATTTGGGCGCATCTATGGAAAGTTCTCTCCTTCCTAAAAGAGAAGTGCCCTTCAGTTACAGTGCTGCACATTGTCAGTGACGGGCCAACCACACAGTACCGCTCAAAGAAGAATTTCTTCTTCTTCACCAACCTGCCATATCAGATGGGCTGGAAGAAACTGACATGGAAGGGTCTAGTTGGTCAGTGGTGTGCCGTGAAATATGATGGCGATGCTTATCCTGGCATCATTCAAGATGTTGATCGGTATAGTGGAGCTCTAGTGAAAACCATGAGCCGTGTAGGTGAAAATCGGTTCTTTTGGCCTCAAAGAGATGACATAGTTTGGTATGAAACCATGCATGTCCTAGGCCTTATCCCTGAGCCTGTACCCGTCACTAAAAGGCACAAAGAAATTATTGTGCCTGTTTGGAAGGAAATCCGAGGGGCACTTCGTAAAAGTTGTCTATGACACTACAATCACTAGTTTTTTGAATACAAGTATACAAGTTAAGTGTTCATTGAAGAGAGACTCTCTATTGACTCTCAAAAAGAAATCATCATTTATTTTAAGTATTCTTGCCGACCCACCAGTTTTGGGGTTATTTACAGCATGTACTGTTACAGTTCTGTGAGAGTTTGAAGATTTTGCCAAAAAGCCAGAAATTAGATGTTGGCTTATAGCAACACCAAAAGGAGTGGTTGGTTTTCACATGGTGTTGTAAATGAAGTTGAATGATTTATGTTTTTTCTAATAAATATATCTATGTTTTCTCTAAGTGTTTAGCTTTTGTCATTTCCACAACACCTTGTCATTTCCACCACAGCTCGTCATTTCCATCACAGCACATATTTTTCACAAAATTCCCCAAAATTAGTCAGCTCATATTAAAATCATGTTTACATTTATTGATGGCTTGCATTACTTTATGTAACAAACCAGATTATTAATTATTTACAAGGACCTACCCAAAGTAATATTGAATTTCACACTGTGAAAAGTGTACAGTTCAGCATTTAATCCTTAGGACAGTTAAAATAAGGTAATTAAAAAATGGATTATTGTTATAAATAGTAGTTACAGGTCCAACTAGTTAAGCTAATGGTCCTAGAAAATTCTAGGATGTTTAAATTATTACACTGTTTATTTATAGGTGTTAAATGAAATGTGGTGGAAATGACATTTGTTTACTCGGGGTCAGATTTAATTTGAAAAATAACAATTAGTCTTGTAAATTTAGTTTGAAATCTAATGGATCTCCATACTACACTAGTTATTTAAACATATGGAGCTGTGTGAGTTGAATTTGTATAATGTTTTTTTCACTCCACTTCACAAGGCCAAAAGTACACATAATCTAAGAATCGCCCATAAATATTAAATCCCATATATGGACATATATTGCCTAATATATCACATGGTATTTTCCAATATATTGCAATATATTTTCCTTCCGTAAGGGTAGATGTCACATGACAGTCTCCCTAGCCAGGTTGCCATGTCCCTTTCCACTCCCCATACTGGTAAGCCTTAGAATTGTCCCTGTCCGCTCGCCATACTCCATAGACGGGACTACGACCAGAGATCCAGCTTGATGGTGTCCGAAGCGGAACCAGAATGTCAGAGCATTAACAACATTAGCAACAACAATAGCAGGCCAAAACTCTTCGTAGCATGTGTATTGACAGGGAGAGCCAAAAAGCGACTTAAAAAAATCGAACACCCAGCAGTGTGTATTTTTTTTGCCTCCCCTTTCAAACTCAACATTCAAATGACTAGACAAAAAATTATACCCTGAGAAGAGTGGATTTTGAGGGGTATAGCTCCATAGTCCTTCATTCATTCTGCACCGGACCGTAAGCGCCCTCATATGGAACTAGGGAGGAACTGCAACCAGTTCAGAAGCCGGACGATTCCCAAGAGTGGCAGTTCTCCTATGGTTCTCCCCATATTCAATAGGGTCCAATTGCAGCCTCCCTCCCATAGACTTATATATTAATATACACAGCTAGATTTATCTTCCAAAATGGTGTCCCCATTAATTTCTCTGAAAAGTGCTCAGTGGCGCAGTGAGGCAAGCGCCTTCTCAAGACTTCACTCCTGCTGAGGAGCTGGCCCTCTCCAGCTAGCAGGGTCACCCCATGATGGAAGGAGTGGAAGGGGGCATTTCTTCAGACCCTGGTGGCAGCAGGTTGGAAGCCCAGGCATATGTATGTTTCAAGTAATCAAGTAATGTGACCATGTTCATTCAACAATTATTTATGAATATTGTGGGAGTGAAATGTATTACTGTTCTCTGCAGTGACAGGAAATACAGTGGTGTTGCTGCCACCACCCACTTTCGTCCCACTGTGCCATACAGAGGCAACAGTGAAACTAATGTCATATGCCAGTATGTATGCCATATGTGGTTCCTGAGTATTGATCAAATA
The DNA here is from genome assembly GCF_021917145.1 of Hypomesus transpacificus. Classification (NCBI taxonomy): domain Eukaryota; kingdom Metazoa; phylum Chordata; class Actinopteri; order Osmeriformes; family Osmeridae; genus Hypomesus; species Hypomesus transpacificus. The sequence continues at coordinate 178,367 of NW_025813707.1, read as the reverse complement.
TACCATTCACTTTCTCAAGTGGAGGTCCTAGATGATCAAGAAACTGTGTCTGCCTACTCATTTTGGGGGTACACTTTTGAGTTTTATTTACCACTTGCAACACAGATGGTGAGAGTGTGTGAACGTGTGACTGTGATTGAAGTGTCTGTAATGACTTCCTAATGGTGGTGGTCTCAACATAAGACACAAGTCCTTAAAGTGCTCATTTCAAATATGACTTAATAGATTAAATTGCTATGGTGTTAAACTCAGCAGGAAGAGGAACTTCTTCCTGTCCCTGAGCCTAGGACCTCCACTTTAAGGCCAAGACAAAGACAGAAGGTAGCAATGAACCTTGAAACACAGTAGTCAAATGGACACCTTCAACTTTCTGCAAGTGTGCCTTGCAAAGGGAAAATGTTATTTATTTGTTTCAGATTGGAGCAGACAATGTGAGGGCCCTGTATAAAAGAACCCTGGAGCTTGATATAGAGTATAAGAGGCTTTTAATAAAAAGAACAAGGCTGGAGATAGAAAAACTGGAATATGAGAAGAGACAGTACATGACTGAATGAATGACACTAAATTTAGTTACCCTGACATTATTTTTCTGTGTTCCTAGGGAACGGAGAACACATGTGGATGTATTTGTTAAACCTTTTTCTACATTTCGGTCTTTTTATACCTTTTTGTGGCTTTTTTGTTGTGCCTTTTGAATCTTTTGTGGGGGTTTTCACCACTTCTCTCTTTCAATGTCCTATTTATATATATTTTTTACATTTACATTTAGTCATTTAGCAGACACTCTTATCCAGAGCGACTTACAGTAAGTACAGGGACATTCCCCCCGAGGCAAGTAGGGTGTCACGGCGGGGAATCGATCTGGCAACCTCCTGATTTCTAGCCCGACTCCCTCACCGCTCAGCCATCTTGTCAGAGGCTTGCTTGTTTTTTTGTGTTTTGGCCACTAGAGGTCCTCATGCCCGGCTTGCTCAGTTCTGATTTGTTATTAGGTTCACCTGGGCCTCGTTCTGTTAGGGGTATTTAGGGGACTCAGTCTAATGCCACCTTGCTTGTTGTTTAAGTTTTGCTGGTACCGGTTACCTATGCCGTTGTAAGTTTTGCTAATTTGTGAATCTTATCTTTGCCGAGCCGATTAAAAGACCTTCAGTCTCTCCAGTTCTAAGTGCGTCTCACTTTTGGGTTCACCCTTCACTCGTGGTTCCAGATCCAAGTTGAGGTCTGGCCCTGACACATCTGACTCCCGGTCAGATGGCTCCCTGTCTAAATGGTGTAAAAGTGAATGAAACATCAAAATTCAATGAGTAGTAGTGAAATGATCATTTATTTAACTTGTAGGAGACATGAAATGCTGTTTTTGGATGCTTTTATATAGGCCTTAGTGGTCCCCTAATACTGTAGCTGAAGTCTCTTTCCCGAAATTCAGCCATGGTGCAGAATCATAGCCACTACGAGTAGTCCCACAATGAGCTTTCCTCAGAACGCGCTGTTTTGGTGTCTGTAGCTTTAAATGCTAATGAGGAGGAGAGGGGCGGCAACATAAGCTAATGTTTACAACGGATGTATCGCAATGGCTTGTAGCCCCCGTTGCTGTAAGATGCCTCAAATTGAGTCATTCTCATCTGATCACCCTGGTTTGCAGAGGTGCACACTCATAGTCATTTCAATGAAGAGAAAGGCGGATATCGCGCGCCATAACACCAACAGCAGAACGGTTATCCAAATAACAAAGAAGTGTACAACACTGGCGTTACAGCGTTTGTATTCACACACATAGCCTATTGATGCCATCTATCTTTACATAAGCAACAGTAACTCAGCTGTTAGCTGCAGAGCTAATGTTACAGCCACATTCTAAGGGTAGCAAGGTAGGTAACCATATACAGTAAAGCAACAAAGTGATATAGCGTTAGTTAGCTTACTTGTCCAAGGTTTGTAGCTTGACCAAGGAGAGTTAGTAATGATCCAGAATTGTATTTCAGCAAGGCCAGTTTTGTATTGGCTCAAGTTGAGGAAACAGTAGAGGCTGAAATGTTTGGCGCAGACATACAAAACTTTGTGAAGTTGTGTCGGCGCAATTCCAGCGAAAATCAAATTAAGATACTGGTTGTGCAGAAGCTTGGATGAAAGAACTAAAAAAATACTTTTGTTTTGATTTGCACATCCAAGCAATGAGCAACTGTTCTGCTTCGTTTGTTTGCTTGCCATGATGTCTCTACTGGAAAAACCGATACCGCACAGATGATCTGAGCGGGTAAAGCAGAGAGAGGGGAGGTAACCTTTCTCCTATCTACGTCACTTGGAGGAGATTTTCAAACAGAGCGTTTGAGCCTTCATTTTGTCAAAGGCGGAGAAGAACACGCAGGGCTTGGTTTACACTTATCGAAAATTCTAGCCACTGGGGGACCAAAGGCAGGCTAGGGGAACTCATATTAATGTTAAATAACCTCATAAAATGAAATTTTCATGCCATGTCTCCTTTAACTTGTGAAGAGCATTGTACAGATACACCTTGTTCTTTTTTGTTTGAAATGTTTTGGTTGAAAGAAACCCAAATTTCTGATATGGAAATGATTAGAAAATGGGTCAAAGCAACCCAAGGACAAAAGGGGTAAGGGGAGACACCCCAGTGAATAGGGATAACATATCAACATAAAACCTTCCCAGTTGATAATAATATAGTTTTCATTTCTTGCAAATGTATGTTTAAATGAGCAAATGATGCATTAAGTTGTAAAATATCATTTGCATACATTTCAAGAACGGAAATCAGAACATTGAGTGAAAATCCTTGTTTCATTTTGTCAACATATTAGAGTCCAAAGTTTTTACAAAGGGCACTTTGGATATCTCTTTTTCATCTCTCCATTAATCAGAATATGGTGGCAACAGTCATTAAAGAAAATCCGTTGCAAATTGCGCAGCAGATCGTGTTCTTGCTCAGGTTCTCCGCATCACCCACACTATAGAGGGTTTTCACAGACGTCACATTCTGGGTAGTAACCCGGATGCGCGGCCATCTTGGAGGCACTCGATGTAAACAACTCAACGGAGTACAACAAAAATAACGTAAATTCTACACTCTTTGGTACAACTGTAGCCATGTCTAAACGACCGAAAAGGTCACCAAAACATGTCCAAGATAATAACATGTAGGCTTATCTTATCTTATGAAACTAACTCAGATAGTGTAGGCTACAGTGTACATAGCAAACTGGGGGTCTTTGAAATGAAAAGAAAAACACGATTGAGTGTCACTTGGCTACTAGTACAACTTGAGTATTGCAATGATATCATACAGTTATGGTTAGGTTGATTTAAGACGCTATTGCGTTACTTACTTTGGCCTTCACAACACAACGGTCGTTGAGGACTTGGTACTGCATCTCCCTCACCCATCCACACACCATCTGATTGTAGGCCTCCAAACCTTTGTACACAGCAAAATATCCAGTGTAGTTTTGAGTTGTTTTTCTGGTGTTAATTTTTCAGAGTTAAAAAGTGTTGATTCTGGTGTTGATTTGAATGGCATCAACACTTGCAGAATGAATCAGTGGTCGGAGTCAGCGTAATTACAGCGAGTTTACATAATTGACACTGGTGATGGGTTGATCTAATTTCCGGTTCTTGCACATCGTTTCCTTTTTGATTAATGGCGGACGCGACCACGAGCAGAGGAGAGTTCAAACAGGTATATTTGATAACCACTTAAGTTTTTACCAATTTTCATGTTTCATTTACAATTCTCACAATTCAGAATACTATTAGTAGTACGTTTCTCAACATTGTCCGTGTGCTAACTTTATTTCCTTTCATGTACGACGACATACCATCGATAGGCTCTTGAGGCCAATTTGCTATTTCAGGCAAACTGAGGTAAGAGTTGCATAGTTTATTTTAGGTAGCAGTTTTTAACTTTTCTTGTAGCTTAGAATCTGTGATAGATAATAGGATAAAGTATGTGATTTAGCTTCATGTTAACTGTTTAACCTGTTAATGAGTGAGTTCTAAATATTTCCGACGCTTCCACCAGAGTGAGTTATTTTTGCAAAACGGAAGCTAGCTAGCTTTAGTTAGGTTCCGTTACCTAGCATACTACTCGTAGCTATGCTACCACCTGCTAGTGCTGCTTGTTAGCCTCCTAATTGTAAATTTTAAATCCATAATATAGCGTTTGTCATAGTTACTGTCTGTTATATGTATGTTAAATAGTCGGTTGGAATGTTCAGAGTCACACATGTGTGACGGTACTCTGTGGGGCCTGCTTTCGAACGATCACATGTGTGAAGCTAACTGAGGCAAACAGCATCCACACTCCCTTCTCGGTGCTCACGTTATTTGTGCTGCTAAAATAAGGCGTTCAATACAATATTTTAGTATAACTGAATGTTATTTGACGTTTTAAGTGAGCAGCAGTAACGCGCAAAACTTTATTTATTTTTACGTGTACCTAAAACGCGCAGCTTCTGATGGTCAATATTTTACAAGTATAGCATAGTCTATACCTACAGCGATTACACTTCTCTGCAATGTAAAGGCAGCGGAGATCATTTATCCATTAATCAAGCAAGAAGCGTTTAGCTGAACTCTCTGCCAGTATGACTTAGCGTTAAGTTATCATGTGCTCATCACATGAGACCACGTGTATACTTCATCTTCAATATGTAGGCTACTACAATTCCATTATAGTAAATACAAATTAATTTGCTCTAATTTCACTTTAATGTAACATTTGTGGGGTGTTCACGGGAACTTCTTTACTATTAACAACGTCATAATCAGTTTTTTTTCTTTTCTTGACCAACAGCTTTCATCATGCTGGTTAAAGTTCAGTATCAAGGTGTAAAGAAATTTGTGAAATATCTCAGCGATTCAACGTTCCAAGATTTTCTCAATGAAGGTAAGAAGCTTAGAAATGTACTTGGTCATATATAAATATGCTTGAAGTATACGCCAACTCAAGTACACAAGGCTTGTGTATGTTAACACTTAACAATATGGTCTAATTTGTTGAAACGTTAAGAATCACTGTACCGAGTACGGCACACTTTGTCCCCTGTAACGTTGATTTTACCTCCACTTATAAACATTTTTTTTTTTTTACTTTAAAGCATTAAATCTTCTAAATATATGCTCATCCGACACATCAAATGAAAGCTCCGACACTCGTGATTAAACTAAGCCCACTCACAAAGCATAATATGTGTTATGTTGGACCAACTGGCTACTGGGGTGTGGACCCAAATGCACGACTCCACTGAAGGTCAAGTTGACTGGTTTATTGAATTGAGGTGAAGGAGAGCAAAGGAGATCCGGTGGGGCAGGCAGGTGTGGCAGGCAGGCTGATGAACCGGAGGATGTGGTCTGTAGCAGGCAGAGAGGAAACAAGGTTTTAGGACGGACTAGATATAGTACCATGTACTGGGAGCCGATACTACCTTCTGGACGAAGCGTTGAACTGGCGATGAGTGACAGGAAAACCGGGGTTGAAATACTGTGGTGCTGATGAGGGGATGGGTTGCAGGTGTGTCAATTACACAGGAGGAATGGAGTATGGCATGAAACCTGGAGCCGGCACAGAAATCCAGAAAACAGAAATCCCGGCCCGGATTAGGCCGGGGACATAACATAATATGGTTTATAGCTGGCATACAACTGTTATGGAGTTATTCTAGACATTCTAGCCTCTGTTTCTCTGTCAGTAAGTCCTAGACTCACCCTGACACTTGTGTGAAAAACATTTAGTGTTACCTTTCCAATGATGTCAGGAACACCCTAGTGTCAAAGTATATGGGAGCTGTACCACTTAATTTGGGTATGATGTTTACGCCAAAAAGCATAGAATTTCATGTGTTTCTTTACCATTAACTAACTTAAGTATTAGTTACAAAAGAAATAACCTTTTTTTTTTTAGTTCATAGTGCATTTATGTTTAAAGATAAGCCTACAACTTTTGATTTTTATGATGTATTAGAAAATGTACACTTTTTTAATGAACATTAACAAGTGCCATTAACAAAAGTAGGCTACTGTTTATTCTTAGTGCATAATGACTAACAAAACTTATTAATATTTGTTTTATGCTCTTAACATTACTTTTCAGTTAAGGGCAAATTTGGCTTAGCCATAACTGCAGCTCTCCAAGTCTTTGATGACACCGACACCAATGTGGAAGAGGACATCTTCCATGAATTGATCGAAGGCAGTCCAAATTTATGCCTTACTGTAAGATCTCCGGAAAATATTGCTGGTTTGTTTGAGGGTAAGTCTACACCATCTAATTAGTAAAGGGCAGCACAGCACTGGGCCTTGAAAGTTGCAATGATGTAGCTGCCTATGGATGGTTCAGAAAGCTCTGATTCCATCAGAAATATCTTAATCTGCCTTTCCGAAGCTGAACGGAGGTATTAAGTAATGTGTGTGAGTAATTAATGACATTTTAAATTTTTTGTTGAACTAACCCTTTCATTTTTATTTGTGATGGAAAATGATTGCTTCAGAACATTCTGATTTTTGTTTTTGGATTTAATGCCTTTAGAGAAAACATTAAAATTATGTTTTGCTTTTTTCTGTCAAGAGTTTTCACCTACAAGAACCTCAACCCCCAGCACATGCACTGACACACTTTCACTCTCTTCAACCGACCATGACGAGACCCAGAGTGCAGTGGAAAATCAAACTGCATTGGGCAGCATAGACGCTGAAAAGGCAAAACGGGTATGTATGCATGTTTTTCCTTATGGTTAACTTTTCCCTATAATTTCACCATTTCATTAGTCTTCATGTGTTCCCCTGTATTGTGGGCTATGTTTAATCAGACTGTCCAAGATGCACTGGAAAAAAAATCAGGTGGTGAGGAAGTGCTTGAAGAATACCAGACAGCAAAAACTTTAAAGCACAGCACCAGACGTCAGCTTGTTAATATTGTTGTCAGTCACATGACAGAAATTCATGGGTAAGAATTTAAAGCACAGATGCAATAAAAACACACAGCTGTCGATGTAGAAAACAAGACTGTTGACCATTAATTATATGTATATATATATATATATATATATATATAATTTAAAAACATTTTTACATTGCAGGAGGATCCCCACCCGCAAACAGCGGGAAACCTATGCTTTGGGCATTATTTCTCTCTTTCCTAGCCTGAAAGACCCATTTTCAGCAAAGGGCTATGTAAGAATCGTTTGTATTGATGTACTTGAGACATAATCTACTGTGTGTGTTATATGCTCCTTTTTTGTGGCATGTAATAGAAGTTTCTATTATAAATGTTATGCAACATAATGACAATTTGTTCACATTTTACATTGTTCTCTTGTCTTTTTTGACAGGAGCATTTGTACGATCCGGAAAAGGGAACAGGGTTCATCTCCTGGCGCCTTAAAACGTTGTAGAGGAAAAACCCAAAACGTGTTCGCTTAGAGATGACTGAAAGTGGAGGACCAAGTCGACGAAGGAGGATAGATGATGTCCAACAACTTGAAGGAGATGCATGCAGAGAGGCAATTTCTTTCCTTGTCCACACAGCTGATGAAACTGAAGTAATGCAGAAGATGAAGGAAACTTTTAAGCATCGACAAGAACTTGTCCATAATCCTGACCGATCAGCTGACGTCCTTGATGTGTTCCCAAGATATTTGGATGTAAAAGGATTGGTAAATAAAACTTTTATTCCACTTTTCAAAGATTGTTTAAGTGTATTTTAGTTATGCCTGCTTTTGGTTACTCTAACATAATTGCTACTTTGAGTCATTTGTTCATATATTTATCACTCTGGCTCGTACATGCCTTTCAGACATAGTGATAGACTGAGAAATCATGAATGTGTGTTTACTTGAATTCTTTTAAAGTCTATCAACATGCACACTATCCATTTTGGTGGTAAAGGATTAAAAAGTCCCAAGTACCCTCTTAGAAATCTTGTTAATATGCTTTATCATCAGATAAATCAGGACTTTGCTCTGCTGTTCAATGCTGAAACATCCAACACGTTTCTTAAGAGGTGGGAGACTGCATTCAAGCAAAAGATCATCAATGAAGCCAAGTCTCTTACTTCAACGGCAGAAATTCGGTGTCTTCTCAATGCAGCTGGTGGACAAGGATCGGAAAATGGTTGGCATGATTTGTGAGGATGTTATAATTTAATATTTGCTTTGGTTTCTTGCTTTTGTGAGCACTAAGTCTTTTTTATTTATTTATCTCCCCCATCTACTCATTCAGATTGGGACAGTGACATGTCATCTGTCCTGCTGCTGTTGCATCTCCTGCCTCCTCCTCCAGGGAGGAAGAAGACCAAGATCAGTCCAACAGAGGCTGTTGACAGACTTGTGAATTTTCATAAGGTAAAACTCACAATGCTGTTGCAAAGATTTGGGTTATAAACCCTAAAATGCAGTGGTTTTCATTAATTGTCCTTGGGACTGAAGCCTCTGCACATTTTCCCTCTGACCTGACACTCATAAGGATAGGATGGCTCACCCAAAAATGTTACCCTCAGGTTGTTCCAAACCTGTATACATTTTTCTACTGCTGAACATATATTTTGAAGAATGTTTGTAAACTAGCTGCTTTAGGCAGCCAGTGACTGTCATTCTACTTTTCTTTTCCTATTGTGGAAGTCAATGGCTGCCCAAAGTGGCCTGTTTACAAACTCTCTTCAAAATATCTTCCTTTGTGTTCAGCAGCACAAAGAAATGTATACAGGTTTGAAACAAACTGTGTGTAAATGACATCATTTTCATTTGAGTGAACTAACCCTTCAGTCTAGTTCATGTAGGTCTTACCTAATGAGCCGAAGATCTGAAACGGGTTAGTTGAATAAGTGAGACATTCAACATGTGCAGAGCCGTGGGTTACGACCAGGATTGAAAATTGCTGGCATGTGACTGTTTAAATGTACCTTTTAGAATTTCTAACTGATTGCTTGCATTATATTGACCTACAGCTCTCGAATTTCCATGTACAACTCTTTGTTCTAATGAAGCAAGTCAGTCACATAGCTTGGTTTGGCTGAGGGTGAATCAGCAAAAAAATCTGGTGGTGGGGGGGTTCCTTTAATGGTTATCCTTTCATTTTAATACACAAAGCAACTGGGTTTGTCAGGCACATAATGGGTTAAGGTGTGTCATATATTTTATTGATTAATTATATTTTAGTTCATTTGAATGTGAGGAAGTTAACAGTAGCAGGTTTAATGCATGTATCATTTCACATTGTAATTCGTTTTTTTGCTGTTTTGTTTAATCTATTTTTTTCAGTCCTGCAACAGTATTGAAGGCCATCTCAGTGGGAGGGAGGGCCACCAGCCATTTCTACTGGGATCAGGAAGGATCAAAGGCAGTATCGACCACTTTTATGTTGTTGTGGACAAGCGCCTTATCCCTTGCTCTGGAAGCAGCTCCTTAAGTGCCTTTGATGAACTTTTCAAAGTTTACTATGTCTTCAACTTGTCCTACGAGGAAGCACTGGTCAACTTCTTTACCTTCCTGCAGACCACAGTTTACAACATAGACGTTGGTCTTTCAAGTGAGTCTCCCAGAGTAAGGGAACTGCGTGCAAAGCTTTTAAATTAGTTTAAATGTTAAAGTGTTTCCTCTGTAAAAGTTTGCATGCAAACAGCCACTCATTGATAGCTCATTTAAGAGTCGCACACAGTTTCTATCCTTCGCTTAAGTTTAAGTTAGTGCTTTTGATTTGTCATCAGCTGAACAGTCATCTCAAAATGTTTATAATGATCAGCCAGGTTCTTTGTTTGTTGGAGAAAGTGATCCCCAAGTTGCTCTCACTGAGAATGACAGCTTTTCCAGGAGAGAGACGGCAGATATATGTGCCTCAATTGTAGCCAAATTACAGTGCAGTGGAGTAGACAATAGCTTAGTATCATCAGTTGTTTCAGACCTTGAGGACCTCACTACGGAAATGCATACCCAAACTCGTCAAGATGTGATTTCTGTCATTCCTTCTAATAACCCTGTCAGATCAGCTGTCGAAGAAAGTTTAGCTCATTTTGAGAGTCCCTTTTCCATGTTTAACACCAAAACAAAAATAACTAATTATTTCAATGACAAATGGGGTGTTGTGGAACCAGTTGAAATTGTGCTTGGCATGAGATATGATATGAGGAGAAACAAAAAAACTGGATGTTATGATCAGGTCCCAGTAAAAGATACATATGTGTATGTCCCAATTTTGGAAACTTTAAAATGTATGTGTCGAAATGTAAATGTATGTACTCTGCTGACAGAATTAACAGGAAGGCAGAAATCACATTTTGAGGACTTTTGTGATGGAAGTTACTTCCAGAGTCATCCATTATTCTCTAAACATCCCAGTGCTTTACAAATTCAGGTGTACTACGATGACTTTGAAACCGCAAACCCTCTTGGTTCAAAACGTGGAGTACACAAGGTTGGTGCTCTTTATTTTGTGCTCCGAAATCTACCTCCCAAATTTAATTCAAGACTGATGAATATCCATTTGATTGCTTTATTTCATGCGCAAGATGTAAAAAAGTATGGATTTGACCCCATCCTGGAACCGTTGATCCGTGACATAAAGATCCTAGAGACAGATGGAATTGAACTACCCATATCAACGAGTAGAGTTTATGGCACAATATGCCAAGTAATTGGAGACAACTTGGGGATGCACTCAATACTTGGGTTCACAGAATCATTTAGTGGACATTACTCCTGTCGTCTATGTTTAACTGAAAAGGCTGATATCCAGTTGGTTTACAGTGAGGATGATGTTAGTTATTTTGCGTGATCGTTCAATTCATGAACAGCACTGCAGCGAGTTAGAATCTGACCCTCAACTCAAGTCAACACATGGCCTCAAAAGAAACTCGACACTCAATAGTCTCCAGTATTTTCATGTGTGCCACAACTACTCTCTAGATGTGATGCATGATCTCCTAGAAGGAGTTGTACAATTTGAAATGAAACTACTGTTTGAGTATCTTTCAGAACATTTTGTTACACGCAGTGAATTGCTCTCCAGAATATATTCGTATCAATATGGATATTTGGAGAGAAAAAATCGTCCCACAAAGGTTAATCTAGAGCACAGTGGAAATAGCATAGGGCTCAATTCTATCCAGTCACTCTGTCTTGTCAGAAACATTCCGTTGCTGTTTGGTGATATCGTAGGGATAGGTGATAAAAATTGGCATTTGCTCCTTCTCTTACTTCAAATTCTAAATCTGGTGTTTTCCCCTTGTATTTCTAAAGGCATGACTGTCCTCCTGAAGCATTTAATAATTGAGCACCATGAGTTATTTAAAGAGTTGTATCCACAAAAAAAGTTGCTGCCCAAACACCATTTTATGGTGCATTATCCAGCCTGTATTCGCAAAATTGGACCGTTAGTCCACATGTGGAGCATGAGGTTCGAGGCTAAGCATAAAGTTTTTAAAAATACACTAAAGAATTTCAAAAACATCACCAAATCTCTGGCAAAAAGTCATCAGATGTCAATTGGCTATCTTTGGGAAACGACACCATTCAGTCAAGTTGAGTGTGGACCAATGAAAACATTTTGTTGGAATGATGTTGAAGATGGTGACAAGTTGGCAGGAATGCAACATAATCCAACACAAACAAGCATGCTTTCCATGAGCTGGGTTAAACTTGATGGGACAGAATATAGACCAGACCTCATTGTATGCAATGAAATTGAGAATGAAATTCCTGTTTTCAGTCAGATTCGAAAAATACTCTTCATTGACAGCACTGTGTATTTTATTGTCGACAAACTTTTCACAGAACATTTTTCAGAACATCATCATGCATTTAAAGTAGAGAGATACTGTGAGTTGGGTGAACTTGTAAAAGCCAACAGCTTGAAGTTCTACAGGCCTTTTGATCTGCAATGTACATATGGGTCAGATGATGGGGAGTATATTATACCTTCCTTTGTGTATTTGGTGTAATTGTTTCAACTGTTGTTGAAAATAAAATTTCAAACAGTGTTTTGACTTATTTAATTGAATGCACATTGCACACATGTATTTTTAGGCAAAATACCAATTACGCTTAATTACCTTAATCAGGGTTTGTATGAGCACTATAAGTGTTGAAATAAATCTCTTGGTGTTGGGATATTAACACACCTAGTGTAATTTCAACACTCACTTGGTTTAAATGAGGGGGTGAAACACTAATGGTGTTAATGGTAAACACTTACAGTGTTGTTTTTACACTAAGCAAGTGTTAAAAAAGTAACACTATTTAAAGTGTTGGTTTAACTCTATTCAGTGTGGACCTATATAAACCCCGAAAAAGTGTTAATTTTAGCACTGCGAGTGTTGATTTAACACTTTCGAATTTGCTGTGTAAGCTTTAAGGTCTTCAGTATATGGGCTCGGCGAGAAAACCAGGTAGTTCACAATATCTGGATATCCAACTGAAGGCAGAATCACAGGGTCATCACAGATCCAAGAAGAGGGAGCTAGTTAACTGGTAGGGATCTGCACCGCCAATAAATCCAATTTTCTCAACATATCGACGGTTTTCTTGCGGTCCAAGGCCTTCCCTGTATGCCTTTGGATCTTGGACATGTTTTGGTGACCTTTTCGGTCGTTTAGACATGGCTACAGTTAAACCAAAGAGTGTAGAATTTACGTTATTTTCGTTGTACTCCGTTGAGTTGTTTACATCGAGTGCCTCCAAGATGGCCGCGCATCTGGGTTACTGCCCAGAATGTGACATCCGTGAAAACCCTCTATACAAGTACCCATAGCAAAATAACGAGACGCTATACAGTGCCCTCCAAAAGTATTGGAACAGTGAGGCGAATTCCTTTATTTTTGCTGTAGACTGAAAACATTTGGGCTTGACATCAAATAATGAACGTGAGACCAGAGATCAACGTTTCAGCTTTTATTTCCAGGTATTTACATCAGGATCTGATGCACAACTAAGACAATATCACATTTTGTTTGAATCCACCCATTTGTCATGTGATCAAAAGTATTGGAACAGATATACTTAAAACATATTTAAGTGAATAAGACTTAATATTTAGTTGCAAATCCTTTGCTTTCAATAACTGCAGCAAGTCTGTGACCCATTGACGTCACCAAACTTTTGCATTCTTCCTTTTTGATGCTTTCCCAGGCTTTCACTGCAGCCTCTTTCAGTTGTTGTTTGTTTTGTGGGGTTCCTCCCTTCAGTCTCCTCTTAAGCAGGTAAAATGCATGCTCTATAGGGTTTAAGTCTGGAGATTGACTTGGCCAGTCTAATACCTTCCATTTCTTGCCCCTGATGAACTCCTTTGTTGTTTTGGCAGTGTGTTTTGGGTCGTTATCTTGCTGCATGATGAAGGCTCTGCCAATCAGTTTGGTTGCATCTTTCCTTAAATTGGCAGACAAAATGTTTCTGTAGACTTCCGAGTTCATTTTGCTGCTGCCATCATGTGTTACATCCTCAATGAAGATTAATGAGCCCGTCCCAGAAGAAGCCATGCAAGCCCAAGCCATGACATTACCTCCACCGTGTTTCACAGATGAGCTTGTGTGTTTGGGATCATGAGCAGTTCCTTTCTTTCTCCAAACTTTAGCCTTTCCATCACTTTGGTAAAAGTTAATCTTTGTCTCATCAGTCCATAAAACTTTGTCCCAGAATTTTTGAGGTTCATCTCTGTACTTTTTGGCAAATTCCAGCCTGGCCTTCCTATTCTTCTTGCTAATGAGTGGTTTGCATCTTCTGGTGTAGCCCTTGTACTTTTGTTCATGAAGTCTTCTGCGAACAGTAGATAGTGATACCTTCACTCCTGCCATCTGGAGGTTGTTGCTGATCTCACTAACAGTTGTTTTAGGGTCTTTCTTTACAGCTCTCACAATGTTTCTGTCATCAACTGCTGATGTTTTCCTTGGTCTACCTGTTCGACGTCTGTTACTTAGTACACCAGTAGTTTTCTTCTTCTTCAGGACATTCCAAATGGTTGTACTGGCTATGGCCAATGTTTCTGCAATGGCTCTGATTGATTTTCCATCTTCTCTAAGACTCACAATTGCTTGTTTTTCACCCAAAGACAGCGCTCTGGTTTTCATGTTGTTTTCACCTCTGAATACAGTCTGCATAGACAAAACCTATCTTACCCAATCTGAACCTGAGTGTAGACATTCAGTGGTATTTATTGATTGAATAATGTATGTAATAGGACACACCTGGGCAACAAAACACACCTGTCAGTCACATGTTCCAATACTTTTGCTCACGTGACAAATGGGTGGGTTCGAACAAAAAGGTGATATTTTCTAATTTGTGCATCAGATCCTGATGTAAATACCTGGAAATAAAAGCTGAAACGTTGATCTCTGGTTTCACATTCATCGTTTGATGTCAAGCCCAAATGTTTTCAGTCTACAGCAAAAATAAAGGAATTGGCCTCACTGTTCCAATACTTTTGGAGGGCACTGTATATGCATAGTCTGTGGGACTGTGAGTGCACAGCTTCTATGTGTCGCATTGGCAACATACGGCTCAAGAAGCTGGCAATATACGTAATTCCCTCTGCTAATAATCTTTATCTTTCATAAAGATACTCATGATGAGGGAATGCAAAAGGGTTTGGTCGGTCTCTAAATGTTCTGGCTCTTCTGAGCGCACCTCTAACTATCCGCGCAACAAGCTCCAAAGGATATTGTATGAACGGTGACGACATTATCGTCAAGAATGAGTTAGTGGGCGGGGCTTTTATACCGGTTGATTTCTGATCTCCAATTTAACCTGCTCCCGACCAGGTTAGCCGTTAAGCATGTGTTACCATGGCGATCTACCCCGGTAATAAGTGATCCATCGTCGTAGTAGGCTACAGAAAACCCTGGGTTGAACCTGAAGTTACCTCGCTAACGCCAAATCTTGATTCGTAGTACAGGCCCCTGAACACATAGCTCCGTCGTTGTTCTCGCCAGGCAAAGAAAGCTTAATAGTTATTTTGGTAAGATAAATATTCCATAATGCAGACTTACCATAGCTTACTGTCAACTTTATATTCAAACAAAATGCCACAAAATTCACACTGCCTTCAATTTAACATCAGTGTAGAAATGTGGCCTGTGTTTCAACCTACACAACCAAACGCCTATTAATGGATATAACAATCTATGGATAATGGATCTAACAAGACTTAGTAATGTAATGAATAAAAGCTTGAGAAGTGTGTCAAAAATATTTTTGGACAGATGATCAACAGTAATGTAATCAACAACGTCACGAAAGAGTGCTTGGGTTGAATTCGTTTTCAACAAATAACATATTACGTTCTGATTAGACGCTCTGATTGGTTGTAGGTCTATCCAATTGAGCGAAGAGGCATTTGTTTTACGAGTTCGGTTGAAACACGCCCCATAGCTAGCCTGACGTTGTCATACTCATAATTCTAGTCAGAATATGAGTCTGAAAACTCAGTTGGGCTGTGTGTTGCCACGATGTCATATCTTGGTCGGCTGGTTAGGTAATTTTTTTGGTCCCATGGACAACGTTGCCGCGACGTTGCACCTTGGTCGGATGGTTACCTTATTTTTAGACCTGTGGACAACGTTGCCGCGACGTTGTACCTTGGTCGGCTGGTTACGTTATTGTTTGGTCCCATGGACAACACTGCCGCGACGTTGTACCTTGGTCGATTGGTTACGTTATTTTTGGTCCCGTGGACAACGTTGCCGCGGCGTCGTACCTTGGTCGGTTGGATATGTTATTTTTGGTCCCGTGGACAACGTTGCCGTTACGTTGTACCTTGGTCGGCTGGATACATTAATTTTTGTACCATTAAGTTGCCGTTAAGTCGCTCTTTGGTCGCAGGACAACCGATTTCGAGTGCAATATAGTGGTTTATCCAGAGATGGAGAGATCACACTGGACTGCTCTCAGTTCTGACACTAGTGTAGCCATAGTCTACATGAATTCCAAACACACACAATATTAAATGTTGCACCCAGAACTTATAAATGTAGACAATGCATGTAGCGTAATTCATGTGCTGCTCAGCCCCATCATGTCATTGGTCATCAATTTTCTCATATGCAGAAACATAGCTTTAATTTAAAAAAAAGACTGAATTTGGAATATAATTTTGTCTTTCATTCTTTACTATAAACATGTACAAAAGCAATCAATGTGTGGTGTGTAACATGATTAAGCAAACATTATTTTTAAAGCACACCAAAGCTGTGTGACACACAATGCAAATTTGTGCTCCAATAATAATTGTTAAATGTGACCAAAAGGTAAGCGACTCTTAAGAGTTTCATTTCCAAAGACAAGTCATCACAGAATATTACAATTCTTCCTTAGCAAACCTGCCCCTCAGTCTGCCCCTGAGCAACAACTTTGCGCATGCCCATTTCAAAGCATAGATGAAACTGGGGTTCCTAAACAGATTTTGCAGGGGTCCCACCGTCTTTCACGCAATGGATTTTACCTGGAAATAAGTTACTTCAAAGGTGAGTTTCTTTACAGAAATAGTTTTAAATATATAAACATATTTTCAAAAATTGGATGGGGCATATAGGTTTGAAATTGAGTTGTTTATGTGCTAGCGTTATATCAGATTCACATTGTTTACATTAAGATTTCGCTAGCTAGGTTAAACAGAAAGTTATGTTGAAATACTGAAAATGCATACATGTTATCAAAGTTTAGCGTCTCACAAATCACCCTCAAAAGAATCAGTGAAAATAAACGTTCAGAACTGTTAGAAAACCTTGTTCCAAAATAGTTTATTTAGCCCTGAATTGTCAAAGACTGGAGCTAGCGCCTGGCTGATCACGTTCACAGTCGGTCATGGCATGCACAGCAATGGCGTCTGTAAAAGTATCATTTCACTAGCTAATTGTTCCAATTTGTACATGACATCTGTTTTTGAGTCACCACCTTACCGCGGTGGAGGGGTTTGCGTGTCCTAGTGATCCTGGAAGCTATGTTGTCGGGGGCTTCATGCCCCTGGTAGGGTCACCCAAGGCAAACAGGTTCCAGGTGAAAGACCAGACAAAGCGTGGCTCAAAAAACCAACCATGAAGAAACACAACAATGGTTCTCAGTTGCCCCTGCCCGGAAGCGGGTCACCGGGGTCCCCCCCTGGAGCCAGGCCCGGGGGTGGGGCTCGATGGCGAGCGCCTGGTGGCCGGGCCTTTTCCCATGGGGCCCGGTCGGGCACAGCCCGAAGAGACAACGTGGGACCCTCTTCCAGTGGGCTCACCATCCGCAGGAGGGGTCATGGGGGTCGGGTGCAGTGTGAGACGGGCGGCGGCCGAAGGCGGGGGCCTTGGCGGTCCGATCCTCGGCTGCAAAAGCTAGCTTTAGGGACGTGGAACGTCACCTCGCTGGCGGGAAAGGATCCTGAGCTGGTGCGCGAGGTAGAGAGTTTCCGGCTAGATATAGTCGGCCTCGCCTCGACGCACAGCATAGGCTCCGGAACCAGTGTCCTTGAGAGGGGCTGGACTCTCTTCCACTCTGGAGTTGCCCTTGGTGAGAGGCGTCGAGCTGGGGTAGGAATACTGGTTTCCCCTCGGTTCGGCGCCTGTACATTGGGGTTCACCCCGGTGGACGAGAGGGTAGCCTCCCTCCGCCTTCGGGTGGGGGGACGGGTCCTCACTGTCGTTTGTGCTTATGCACCAAACGGCAGCTCAGAGTACCCACCCTTTTTGGAGTCTCTGGGGGGGGTGCTGGAAAGCACTCCTCCCGGGGATTCCCTCGTCCTCCTGGGGGACTTCAATGCTCATGTGGGCAATGACAGTGAGACCTGGAGGGGCGTGATTGGGAGGAACGGCCCCCCCGATCTGAACCCGAGTGGTGTTTTGTTGTTGGACTTCTGTGCTAGACACGGTTTGTCCATAACGAACACCATGTTCAAGCATAAGGGTGTCCATATGTGCACCTGGCACCAGGACACCCGAGGTCTCAGTTCGATGATCGACTTTGTAGTCGTGTCATCGGACTTGGGGCCGCATGTCTTGGACACTCGGGTGAGGAGAGGGGCGGAGCTGTCAACTGATCACCACCTGGTGGTGAGTTGGCTTCGATGGTGGGGGAGGACGCCGGTCAAGCCTGGCAGGCCCAAACGTAATGTGAGGGTCTGCTGGGAACGTCTGGCGGAACCCTCTGTCAGAAGGAGCTTCAACTCCCACCTCCGGGAGAGCTTCGATCATGTCTCGGGGTGGGCCGGGGACATTGAGTCCGAATGGGCCATGTTCCGGGCCTCCATTGTTGAGGCGGCTGACCGGAGCTGCGGCCGCAGGGCGGTCGGTGCATGTCGCGGCGGTGGCCCTCGGACCCGGTGGTGGACTCCGGAGGTGAGGGATGCCGTCAAGCTGAAGAAGGAGGCCTATCGGACTTTATTGGCTGGTAGGACTCCAGAGGCAGCTGATGTGTACCGGCAGGCCAAGCGGAACGCGGCTTTGGCGGTCACGGAGGCAAAAACCCGGGCTTGGGAGGAGTTCGGCGAGGCCATGGAGAATGACTTCCGAACAGCTTCAAAAAGGTTCTGGACCACCATCCGGCGGCTCAGGAGGGGGAAGCAGTGCTCTGTCAACACTGTATACGGTGGGGATGGTGCGCTGCTGACCTCGACGGGGGACGTCCTGGATCGGTGGAAGGAATACTTCGAAGACCTCCTTAATTCCACCAACACGCTTTCCGACGTGGAGGCAGAGTCTGGGGACATCGGGGGGGGGCCCTTCTATCTCTGGGGCTGAGGTCGCCGAGGTGGTTGAAAAGCTCCGCGGTGGCAGGGCCCCTGGGGTGGATGAGGTCCGCCCGGAGTTCCTTAAGGCTCTGGATGTTGTAGGGCTGTCTTGGTTGACACAACTCTGCAACATCGCGTGGACATCGGGGACAGTGCCTGGACTGGCAGACCGGGGTGGTGGTTCCCCTCTTTAAAAAGGGGGACCGGAGGGTGTGCTCCAACTTTAGGGGATCACACTCCTCAGCCTCCCTGGGAAAGTCTATTCAGGGGTCCTGGAGAGGAGGGTCCGTCGGATTGTCGAACCTCGGATTCAGGAGGAGCAATGTGGTTTTCGTCCTGGCCGTGGAACAGTGGACCAGCTTTATTCCCTCCGCGGAGTCCTGGAGGGTACATGGGAGTTCGCCCAACCAGTCTACACATGTTTTGTGGATTTGGAAAAGGCGTTCGACCGTGTCCCTCGGGGGCGCATGTGGGGGGTGCTCCGAGAGTACGGGGTACCGAATTTCCTGATCGGGGCTGTCCGGTCCCTGTACGACCGGTGCCAGAGTTTGGTCCGCATTGCCGGTAGTAAGTCGAACTTGTTTCCGGTGAGGGTTGGACTCCGTCAGGGCTGCCCTATGTCACCGATTCTGTTCATTACATATATGGACAGAATTTCTAGGCGCAGCCAGGGTGTTGAGGGGGTCCGGTTTGGTGACCTCAGGATCGGGTCGCTGCTTTTTGCGGATGATGTGGTCCTGTTGGCTTCATCGGGCCGTGACCTTCAGCTCTCACTGGAGCGGTTCGCAACCGAATGTGAAGCGGCTGGGATGCGAATCAGCACCTCCAAATCTGAGGCCATGGTAATCGACCGGAAAAGGGTGGAGTGCCATCTCCGGGTCGGGGAGGAGATCCTGAACCAAGCGGAGGAGTTCAAGTATCTCGGGGTCTTGTTCACAAGTGAGGGAAGAATGGAGCGCGAGGTCGACTGGAGTCGGATCGGTGCGGCGTCCGCAGTGATGCGGGCTCTGCATCGGTCCGTCATGGTGAAGAAGGAGCTGAGTCGAAAGGCGAAGCTCTCTATTTACCAGTCGATCTACCTTCCTACCCTCACCTATGGTCACGAACTATGGGTAGTGACCGAAAGAACGAGATCGCGAATACAAGCGGCCGAAATGAGCTTTCTCCGCAGGGTGTCCGGGCTCTCCCTTAGAGATAGGGTGAGAAGCTCGGTCATCCGGGAGGGGCTCAGAGTAGAACCGCTGCTCCTCCGCGTCGAGAGGAGCCAGCTGAGGTGGCTCGGGCATCTGATTAGGATGCCTCCTGGACGCCTCCCTGGTGAGGTGTTCCGGGCACATCCCACTGGGAAGAGGCCCCGGGGAAGACCCAGGACACGCTGGAGGGACTATGTCTCTCGGCTGGCCTGGGAACGCCTCGGGGTCCCCCAAGAAGAGCTGGCGGAAGTGGCCGGGGGGAGGGAAGTCTGGGCCTCCCTGCTTAGGTTGCTGCCCCCGCGACCCGATCCCCGGACAAGCGGCAGATGACGGACGGATCTGTTTTTGGATATGTTTATTCGTTTTAACCTTTAGATGCGTTCTAAATATTTCCGACACTTTTACCAGAGTGAGTTATTTTTCTAAAACGGAAGCTATGTAGCTTTAATCAGCTTCCTTTACCTAGCAGCCTAGCATAATACTCGTACCAATGCTGCTAACTACTTGCTAGTGTTACTTGTTAGCATACTAATTGTAAATTTTGAAGCCATACTATAGCGTTTGTCATATAGTTTTTGTCTATCGAAAAAGACGAAAAAGTCGGTTGGAATGTTCAGAATCACACATGTGCGACGCTACGCTGTGGGGCCCTGCCTTCGAATGATCACACGTGCGATGCTACTCCTTTCATATCAATATACTAAGGCCGAATCCCAATACTCCCCCTTACCCCTTACCCTTAGTTTTGCGCGTTCCCGTGAGAGCTAGTGGTGTCCCAATACTCTTTTTGAGCTAGGGGAAGGCCTAAGACTAAGGGGTATACACCCCTTAAAACCAAGTAAGGTCGAGAGCTTACTTGAAACCTAGGGGTACCCAGAATACACTGTGCAACCGGCAACAATGGAGGCTAGATCGATCCGAAGCTCCCATAAATGTAAGTATTTTCGGCTTAATAATTGATAACAAAATTACAACAGTATGGTTTTGTGCTCTACACAGTCATATATTTGCAGCCATGTTCTTAATTGAAAAGTTTTTTTTAATCGCTAATTTGCTACGTTACATGGCTGATTTGCACGTCCTGCATTTCTCTGACTAGCCTTGAACGGACTCCATGCATGTCTACAGTTTTAGCAAACAGCATTATAAGCAAATTTTGTTAGATGAAGCAAACATGAAGCAATTACCTGGGGTGCAAACGTGGGCTTCACCTCCAAAGCTCTGAAAAGCGTTGACCTCCATCTTGTCTTCATCATGCCAAAAGCCCTTTCAATAATGTTGCGCCCCCTTGACTGATAGTAATTGAATCGCTGCTGTACTTGTCCATGCACTGGCTCCTTGAAGGGGGTGATGAGGCAAATCAGAGTTTCCAAACGGATACCCACCATCACCCAGAAGGATGTAGCCTGTTGGGGGGTACTTTCTTACGGTATAAAAACTGCGGTTTTTCATTATTCGTGTGTCATGGACAGACCCCAGGTACCCCACAAAAATGTCCAGAAACCTGCCATTCGAGTCACATATAGCCTGCATGTTGACTGATTAAAAGCCTTAATAATTCAAATAGTCTAATCTATGACGCTGTGGTGGTTTTATCCGTATGTGGCTGCCATCGATTGCTCCAACCACATTGTGGAATGCAGGGGTTCCTGAAATGTTGACAAATCCCTGACCAACTGCAGGCAGGTCCACTGTTTGAGGGAAGTAGATTGCTCTCTTCAGATTGTCCCATATGTTCTGGGCCACTCTGTGGATGATGCGGTGAACTGTAGCCTTTGGTACATGAAAGACACGGGACACCACCCGATAAGAGATTCCATGTGCCAGCCAATAGGTGTATATGAGTACTTCAAGCTCGTTACCCCAGCCATGGTCCTGCTCCCTTTGTAAAAGCCTCTGTAAGCTGTGCATCGCTGTTCTGCTGAGGCAGAAATCCTGCTTCAGCTTAGTCTCAACATCAAACCACATGCGCAATATAGGCACTTTGGGGTTTATGGCCAAGTATCTTGTTGGAGCATCAGTCTGGAAAAGAAAAACATTTCACACCATTAATGGGCTGACTTGGAAAAATGTTTGCCCCTTTAAAGTACTTTAACATCTCCCCTTTCCCACAACAAAGCACATAGTGACTAGAGTTGTCTCCCTTCCCCCAGAACAAAGCACATAGTGACTAGGCCATGGTCCAAATGCATCGACCTACAATCGGGTACAACTTACGAGTTGCGTAAATCCTTAACATATAGCTAATAGTCATTACAAAAAACTAATTATACACATAGATCTTAACTGGGTTCATATTACAATAAAATAGAATTCCCTGTAATGTATGCGTGTCCAGCTCAGCTGCTGTCTTGGTTAGTTCGGTTAACGTTTAATACAACATTAAATACACGTTGTTTGCAACAAATCCATACATACCATAAGATTCTTCAGCATTCATAGGCGTTGTAGACCTCTTCTTCTGCCTTGATTTCTCCGATTTGTTGCAGACAATTGCAAAAACATCACTAAAGCCCACGCAATCGACAAACACTCACTTGGGATTCGGCCTAATACTATGTACGTAGGCTAAACTACACTCCACTTTCATTTTCTGTACAGATTATCCTACCACCGTCACACGGCCTAGCACTGTGTCCCTAGGAAATGATGGTAATGCAAGTAATGAATGGCCGTTTATAACATTGACAATAATTGTATGAGCCATGGCAAAGGCTATGTTTTGAAGCAAAAGCATGACTTTGAACTTATGAATCACCAGATGCCATACCCCTAGGTGTCAATTCTGGTCTGGTGGAGGAGAACCCATTGGGGGCCCAGGAAAACAGCTGGCAGCCAGGCAAGTGCAAATATAAGACACTCCAAAAATACTCAAAGCTTCTCAATAGCATTGCCAACTCATTGTAAGGCATACATAAGTTGTTCTGATCGTGGTGGGGGGATACATATTTGTCAAAACAACAAATGTTGTCATACTAATGCTTTGTATACAACCATTCAAGGTAAAATTTGTTATTTACATCAATGTTACAGCTAATCTAGACGAACCACAGTGTATGCCAATCATGCTAACTCTTGTAAACTTGTTTTAGTGGTCTTTAATGACAGACACAGGTTACGCACCGGAAGATGGAGACATTGGAGGAGAACCAACGAGAGGTTCTCCTAATCAGGCGACTACAGGACAGACACTGAAGAGGTGCTAGTGATGGACCTACAGGTGGCCTTAAGGTGCTGTTGTTCCGAAAGAGAGTGGTAGGTATTTTGAGATGCCATGAAATATGGCTTACACGCAGCGTTCAACGCTAAAATTGGTGCTAACAATAAGTTCATGACTTCTAATTGCAGATGCTGTGATGAAGTGGAAGACGGGACTGGGAGAGAAGGCTGTGGAGCTCCTCATAGTGGACACACTCAAACACGCCCCGGCAGCCCATTCAAAACAAGCCAGGTGAATGAATCATGATTGCAGCTTCCATATCCAACCTTTCACATGGCTATGTGACAAAAAACTAGAATCCCATAATCTTTTTTAGATGAAGTATTTTATTATAGATGTGATTTTTTTATGTTGACAGGACACTAACTTATTTTGTGCTTCATTTTCAGGGCCAACAGACAGGACCTGTGGCGGAGACTGGCAGAAGATTTTAATTCACTGTTTGGCACTTTGTTTGAAATAAAATGACTGAATGTTACATGGAAATGCTGCCTTGTTTATGCTTGAGTTAGGCTACACATCACACAAACATAGTCCTCCTAAAGTTGGCTACCATGTAGCCTATTATACAAGAACAAGTAGCATTTTGGGCATATGAGGTCTGCATATGAACCGCCCCAATATAAGCAGTAGAGTTAAGAAATATAGGTTACTTAATTGACGTTGCAGTTACGGACTGGCAACGTCACAAAATGACGTTGCTAGGAGGTCGCGGTTACAGACTGGCAACTTCGGAAAATGACGTTGCTAGGAGGTCGCGGTTACAGACTGGCTACGTCGAAAAATAACGTTGCCACGACGTTGCGGTTACGGACTGGCAACGTGATTTGGTGCCGTTGCCGTTGTAGGGGGTTAAATATTGGCCAAGCAACCCAAACAAATTCCCCTATGGTTTAAAGGAAGATGGGAAACTGAACAGTGTATTAGCATGAACCAATAATGCCAATACCAATAGAATTCCAGGTATTTGACAATATGGGTTAAAGCAGAGCAAGAATGGTCAAAGTACGGTTAAATGAAATATGCATTTAATAACATTGCAAATGAATGAAATCAATTACAAGGCAAACATGTTACAAAATGAAGGCTTTAAATCTTACCCACTCTACCATGATCATTGTAAATCAGAGAGAAAGCAAGAGGTGAGCAAGGAGTAGGACAATAGGACAAGGGAGAACTGAGGAGAAGGTCTCAGGAGATGTAGAATCCAAAGAACAATGCATTACAATTCCCTTTATACACAAGAACAACCAATCAGACCACATCTTTAATGGGGTGTGAGAGCCATCAAGTTGAGACCGTCCAGAAACTCCAGACTTTAGCATATGAGAGGTGGGGGCAGGTTTGACACCCAGCCTTACACCGTTACCTCATGGCGTCTTTCACTTCCCACGTTGCTGCAACGTCGCCAAAGACGTTGCGGCAACGTATGTTTGGTCATCGAGTGACGTTGCGGCAACGTAAGGGCAACGTAACTGTGTTAGCTGGGTACAACCAATCAGAGCAACGTAATATGTTGTTTGTTGAAAACGAATTCAACCCAAGCGCTCTTTCGTGACGTTGTTGATTACGTTACCGTTGATCATCTGTCCATCATCATATAAAGCATGCCCTGGCAATTTCATTGGTCCGACCAGCTCCTGGTCTTATATAGGGTGAGTTCAGGTAATGTGGGACATCAGGTAAAGTGGAACAGTTATGCATTTTGATGATTTAATATGTGCAAAACCGACATCCAATCACCAGAGCTGATCTTGACTCATAAATACAACACTTCTGTCACTATGCAGTGGTTTTTATTTGTCTGACATCATCTGAGTATGCGTGATCTGGCTTGACAGGAAGTCCGTACAGAAAAAACGCATCGAAAGTTCAGCGGCATTTGACATTCTATTTCTCAATGATAAGGCTGGCAAAGGAATTTAAATTAAGTTACAATGAGTACTATTGCAGCATAATGAAGGGTTTTAACCACTGATTTCCAACATGAAAATGTTCCTAAGCCCTAAAACGATTTAAAAAAACACCACTGGGGCGAATTAATAGTTATTTTGTAAGTCTACTGGAGCCTCTACCAAAAAGTGTCCCACATGACCTGAAATCACCCTAGTTTGTCCCCAATACGAGCCCCTCCAGACCCAACTTCCCAACCAAATGTTTTGGTGGGCGAGGCCGTGGATATTGGATCTGCTGCCATAACAATAGTGTTTAACATAGCGGAAATTAGCGGCTAGCATTACGTATGGCGAACATCATTACAAAATATTGTTTTAAAATGATTTAAAGTAGCTGGCTAGAACCACATTTATATCATAAACATAAAAATAAAGGGGAGAGCATTTTTTGGTTAATTTTAGCAGACTTTTGGATAGAGATGTTTAAGCAGCAGGGACGTGCACAGGCTATGGCTAAGGTTGCCCGGGCAACTGCCCGTTTGCCCTCTTGGGGTCAAAGTGCCCCTCCGAGGAAAATAAATAAACAAATAATAGTGAATTTAAACAGCTGTAGAATGTCATGTAGACTTAGATTTTAAAAATCGCCACCCAAAACATTTAATAAAGTAGCCTTATTCACTTCCAATCGATACGCCTATGGGCAACGAGAGTGGAAGTCACAACGGGGAGGGGGGTATGCCCCCTACTCTGTTTACTCTGCGGTCCTGCACGTGACTGCCACCTGAGCCTGCATTTTCTTGCACTTAAGAGACGGTCATGTTTGTTTTATTCTGTGTCGATAAAAAACTGCTTTGACGTTGTCAGAAAAGGTGAGTTTTAGTTAGATGAGTTTTAGTTTTAGTTGTAGAAATGTATAACAAACGAACAATCATCATCAAGTTTCATGAAATCAATTAAAATCTTCATAAATCCAGGCTCAGTTTGCCACGTTTAGCCTGAATAATCAGACGGCTAGCTTGCCTACCAGACAACCAGCTCGTTATCACATGCACATTTTTTGGTAGGAAAACTAAGCTACATTTCTGCTGATGGTTAGTTTATAACATTTTGTTTTAACAAAAAGAATAAATGATCGAAGTAATGCATTACATGAATTATTATCATTGGTAGGCAGCCTATTCTTTTTTCTTTCTTTTTTTCCCTTTTGTCAGGCCAGAACAACTGCCCTTCAAAATGCCTGTGCACGTCCCTGTTAAACATATTTCAACTACGATTGTATAACAGAGGGAGGCAAATAATCGCAAACAACTTTGTTTTACCATAAGAAAAAAAAAATATATAGCTGCAGCTAAGATGATTCCCCCTCAATAACAAAACTTTGTAAAATGTACATAAAGAAGATTACTCTTAACAACTGACAATGGAGTTTAAAGATATATTCTCTGAAATGGAGATTTGAACACGTACCTTTGTAATTAATGATTGGAGAACAACTGAGCCACAAGAACTTGATTGAATGACAGGTTAATTTTGGATCAATTTATTGAAAAGGAATACACTGTTCAATGCAGTCACAATATCAAAACAATAGAAAACTTCCACACACATGATGCAAGAAATCCGATACCCATAATCTTATTCAAAAAGCACAAACACTAATAGTCACATCTGGCTCTTTATGTAGCCTAGATAGTAATCCTCTCAGAGTAAAACATTAAAGTTATGGGTTATGTTTGGCATAGCCTAAATGTGGTTCTAGCCAGCTACTTTAATCCTTTAAAAACATAATATTTTGTGATAATGTTCGCTGTAACGCTAGCCGCAATGCAAATGTTTGCTATGTTAAACATTATTGACATAAGTTTAAACTGAAGTAAAAGTAAGTCATAGGCAGGCCCAAACGTAATACGCGACCGCCGAATTCCGACGAAAACCCGCAGATTTTCAAGTAGAACACATTATTCTGAGGCAAAATGTAAAAACACTTTTCAACTCATATTACGTCTCTATTATTAAAACGTTAGCCAAAAATGCAAAGAATTAAAAAGGAAACATTTATCGACCCAAATTACAGCAAAAGACGGGGCCAGGGAGTTTTCAGCCGATCTTTATGAGGATGGATCAATACTTTTTTGCAAAGTCTGTCAACATTCAATCGACCATATTTGCCGTCAAACTGTTATGGAACATCTTCGGTCGATCCTACATAAGCACAGGAAGGTCAGCGGAATTCCGCAGATTTACAGTCTGAATAACTGCAGAAAATGTTAAACAAATCTGGGTGTTAGAGTTATATTACTAGAGGCAGCTACTTTTGCCTTCCAAGATGGCGTCCCCATTAATTTCTATGAAAAGTGCTCAGTGGCGCAGTGAGGCAAGCGAGAGCGCGAAACCGGACCGCACCATCTTTCCAGTTCTGGCTCTTCGAGTCTAGCGTTAAACAGTCGCTCAGTTATTTCCTAGCTCCGAGACTCGTGAGAGAGCAGTATGTTATGCACGATCCCGCATTAAACAATGCCATAATTAATGGCTAAAGAGACAAACGTCTAGTCATCCCTTTATAAATTATTATTCCACTGTACAGGTAGGCAGAAAGTATAAGCCTATCTGTTAACAGGTTATGGGCCCAGCTAACGGAGAATGATTCTAAAGTTTGACGGACAAGTGCGTGGATAGCTAGCAAGACGGCGCTAGTATACAGAAGTAGGATTATCCAAAAGAGCTAGTTTAGCATCGGGAGTACCGGAAAGCTAAAGCTAGGCTAAAAAGGAGCTAAACTGAGCTACAAACAGAAAAAGCCATGGCGAACAGAAGCAAGAGCAAGTGGCCCACGTTTGACGGTAGAGCAGATGAGTATGAGCTCTGGGAAGAAAGGATGCTGTACTGCATGCACCGGGCTGAAGCAGACGATCCTCACAGAGCCCACTGGACTACTGACGCTGGAAGCAAAGGCTTACGATGAGAAGCTGAATGCGGACGCCTATTGTGCATTGGCACCACTTCTCGACAATACGAGCTTGGGACTGATATTCAGAGACACGAAGGACAAGGGTCGAGAGAGCTTCAAAGTGTTAAGAGAACACTACATTGGAAAAGGTAGACCCTGGATTGTCTCATTGTACATTACAATGACTGCGCTGAAGAAAGCTGACAATGAGACTGTAACCAAATACGTTATCCGAGCTGAGCAGATCATTACGGCACTCAGGGGTGCAGGTGAAGCAACGAGAAAGAAAGGGTGCTGAAGGCCCAAGCGGCGCCAAGGAAAAATACCATGCCAGTGGAGGTGGTGTGTTGGCGGTGCGGAGAAAAGGGCCACAGAAGGGATGACTGCACAGAGACAGTTTGGTATAGTTTTTGCAAAAGCAAAAGGCGTGCTCAAAGAAGGAGCGTGAACGGAGCGCCCGGTGTGCATGTGTCCAAGATGGCAGCAACGGCGGTGGTCGTAAAGCGAATCGTGAACCAGATAGCGCACAGGGAGCCGCGGAAGGAGAAGACCACACCTTCAGGGCACACACAGAAGATGCCAGCCTTTCAGGTCAACAGCTGCAGATCCAAAGAAAGGGACTGATCGTGGACACGGGCGCGTCGTCCCACATCATCAACGACAGGAGTAAGTTCAAGAGCTTCGACAGCACCTTCAAGCCGGAGAGACACAGCATGGAGCTGGCAAACGGGAAGCGTACCGTCGGGGTGGCACAAGGCAGGGGAGACGCACAGGTATGTCTCTTAAACAGTGAGGTCATAAAGTCTTTCACAGATGTGTATACGGGGCAGTGCTTATTTATTTCCTGAAAGCAAAAAGTGATGCAGTTCAGGCCACTGAGAAGTACCTTGCAGATGTAGCGCCCTATGGCACTGTGAAATGTATAAGATCAGATAACGGAACCGAGTTCACTAACAAAGAGTTTCAGGAACTACTGAAAAAGAACAAAATTAGACACGAGACTTCCTGTGCTTACTCCCCGCACCAGAATGGGACAGCTGAAAGGGAAGGGGGCACTGCCACTAAATGTCCAATCATTTACATTTAGTCATTTTAGCAGACGCTCTTATCCAGAGCGACTTACAGTAAGTACAGGGACATTCTCCCCGAGGCAAGTAGGGTGAAGTGCCTTGCCCAAGGACACAACATCATGTGCACCGGCCGGGAAGCGAACTGGCAACCTTCAGATTACCAGCCCGATGCTCTACCCGCTCAGCCACCTGACTCCCATCAGTCAGGCTAAAGTCGTGCTTCAAATGGCCCCGCCCCTTTTGGGGCGATTTCAGTCAAGTTGAAAATCGCCCCAGAAGTCTCTCATAGACTCTCATGTAAAATCATTTTTTTCAAATATCAGAGCTTTCAATACAATCTCTATGGGTTCCGGGAGGGCTTGCACTTACGCGCTTTCGTCATACGTAACATAACCATGAACGTAACTAAGAAAAGAGCGGGTAGCAGCGTCAATCAATTCACGTACAACTGCCAAGATGGCTAGCGTTCAGTGCAACTTGATTGTCTCTTTGAAAGAAGTTCCTTTTTGTTGGCGAACAAATCAAGATAAATTGGCAACGAAACAATTAGGACCTCCCAGACCAAATTTAATAATTCAACAGGTTTCTACTAAAGGGGGAAAGTCCTACACCCGAGGATTTTCAAAAAATTGGTACAACTAAAAACCTGGCTAGCAGGCTGCGATATAGCTAATGCAGTCTTCTGCTATCCCTGCTTACTCTTTCACCCTGAAGGCGGCACGGCAGACAGCACCGTTTGGACAGCGACTGGTGTAACGGACATGCACCATCTTTCAGAAAAGATTAAGAAACGAGCTGTCAAGGACCCACATGGATAGCTATTTGAGATTGTCTGCTTTGGGGAGAGTGAACATTGCCACTCAACTGGATGAGGGATACAGGCTAGCTGAGGTTAGCAAGAACCACCACATCCTCAGCCGGCTAACCCAGTGTGTGAAGTTTTGCGGAGTGTTTGAGTTAGCTTTGCGAGGCAAAGATAAAACTGAGGGCTCCACCAACCCTGGTATTTTTCTTGGACTTGTCAACTTTGTGGCACAGTTAGATGAGGTGTTTGATGACCATCTAAAAAATGCTAAAGTTTTCAAGGGCACATCAAAGACCATTCAAAACGAGCTAATGGAGTGTATGCTAGCGGTCATGAGGGAACATATTGTGGAGGAGGTGAAGTTGGCGAACTTCGTAGCTATCCAATCTGACGAGACCACGGACGTTTCTACACAGACACAGCTGGTACTTGTGCTGAGGTACATAGATAGCAACCACAAAGTGCAGGAGCGCTTTTTTGAGTTCCTTCCCATCTCGGAATCAACCTCAGCTCAATCGCCAGTGTGCTTTTGGAGAGACTGAACGGTCTTTTTGCCGATGACGAGAAAGTCAAACTCATTGCGCAAGCTTACGATGGAGCCAGTGTGATGAGGGGAGAGAAGGCTGGTGTGCAGAAAAATGTGCGTGAGCATTTCAAGAATTCCCATTACGTGCATTGCTATGCGCATCAGCTGAATTTGATCATGCAGCAAGCTACTTCTCGCATCAAAAAAGTGAACGTTTTCTTTTCTGATCTGAGCGGGATTGCAACTTTTTTTCCCGTTCACCCAAACGCACCAGCATTCTTGACCAGACTGTTGCACGAAGACTGCCCAGAGCTTCATCCACACGGTGGAACTTCAACAGCAGAGTCGTGAACACTGTCTACGAGAATCGAGACGACCTCATAGAATGTTTTGAAGCCATCCGGACGGGTTCATTGGGTTCATTTGACCAGTCCACCGTGAGAGAGGCATCGGGCTACGTGAGGATGCTACATGATGAAGATTTTATTTTTTTCCTGGGGCTTTTTCACAAAATCATGCCTCACGTCGACATTCTGTACCAGAAGCTACAGAAGAAGGACATCGATGCTGTCTTCATCAAACGTGCCCTTGACAGCTTCACAAGCAGTGTGCAGGCCATAAGGTAAGATTAAACAATATCATTCAATCTTTATCAAAGCAGAGCTTTATTTGAAAATGTATGCATGAAAGGAGACTGCATTTGTGTTTGAAATTACATTATTCTCATTATATATGGCCAGTGGTGTGATCTAGCTTATTTTATATACTATGTGTACTGTACAGTGGTGCTCATAAGTGTACGAACACATGCTAAAGTTGACTAACAAGAGGAGTAAAAAAATCATTCCAACTCCCTCACCGCTCAGCCATCTGACCCCCACGTTGATTATACTGTGGAAGACACTGATGATGACATTACACTCACTAGTGTAGATTATTGCTACCGAGCAGTTTGTGGTGTACCTCTGACCTTTAAAGAGGCCATGACATCAACAGAGTCAGGAAAGTGGAAGAAAGCGATGGACGAGGAGATGAAGTCCCTAGAGGACAACCAGACCTTTACCCTGACTAAATTACCAGAGGGCAGGAAAACAGTGGAAGGAAAATGGGTATACTCGATCAAGGGTGACATTGACGGACACGACCAGCACAAAGCTAGGGTTTTAGCGTAAGGATATAGCCAGAGGGCAGGGATAGATTATGGCGAGACATTCTCACCAACAGCCAATCTCACAAGTATACGTGTAGCGATGCAGAAGGCAGCCCAAGACGATTTGATCTTGCATCAAATGGACGTAAAAACTGCCTATCTGCCGCTCCCATTGATATAGATATTTACATGGAACAACCTGAAGGTTACGAAAAAGAGGGAGAGAAGCTAGTGTGTAAACTAGAGCAGGGGTTTTCAAAGTGGGTGCCGCGGCACCCTGGGGTGCCGTGACGCATGCTCAGGGGTGCCGCGGAATGGCCCAAAGGCTTGATCATTTAATGGAAAAAAATTAACATTTGAAACATTAAACATTTTTTTATTCATTTTATTGATATTATATCAATTAAAAAATTAAGCTATTTGCGGCACAAACAACAATCGGCTACAGTTCACAGTTGATACAGGGTGGTATTCCAGGTAGCGGCTTTAACAAACTCTGAGATTAACCCTGAACTCTGAGTTGAGTTACTCTAACATGGGAAACTCTGAAAATTCGGTTGCAGAAAAGCTGATATGAATTTGTTAACTCAACTCGGAGTACGTCAACTCAGAGTTAAGCGCGGGCATGAGAACTATTAAAAGCCAACATCAATGGAGCTCCGATTCTAGGATCCACCATGGTACACGGTGAAAAAAACGTTGCATACTCCACCAAACTTCAGATACAAGTTGTATTTCGTGTTTATGGTCGAGCACATATTCCAGGAAAAAAGCAACACGGCTGTAGCAGCGTATACAAGTGGCGTGGGAGACAATTGCTGCCGAGTCAATGCATACATTTGAAGGCAATAGCCAGTCCATAAATTGAACATTTAACCCCACTGTTTGTTAATATTACAGGAGAAAAAGTGTTCAATGTTTTATTAAATGTAAAAACATACTACGAACCGGTAACGCATATTTTGCTTAGGCTATATACGCTTGTGATTGTAGCCTCGACTTCACTTAGTTTTAATCATATCCAACATGATACTAAGTAAATATCAATTGGTGCCTATTTCAATTTGTAGTAGCAGTTTTCCCCAACAGAATGTTTTTCATCAAAAGATGATGATGATGATGATGATTAAGATGATGAAGAGACATTGACTGCTGCCGCAGAAATGGATGCAGAGAATTATGTAGCTACTGGTAGTTCTCTCAACATCTACTTTTATTTACAGGCTTGTACGGAATTGTCAGTTACACTGACATTCTGAGAATAATTAATATTTAAAAAATGATTTGCACATTCTGATCCTGTTGAACAGACCATGGATGCTGTATACAGTGAGATGTTCATTTAATGGCAAGTGAATTTTGCATGTGGAACTGTGAAATGTAGCTAATGTAATCTCATGTATACCCAGTTACAAGTAAATGAGTTGTACAAATTGCACCTTGTGAAGAAAGTGCCAAAAACTGACCAAGAGATGGTGTAGGCCTACTTAAGGTAGAAGAACAAAGGCTAATCTCCAAAAAGATTTACTGGAACACCAGTTACGGGAGGATGCATGGTCACAGGTGATGTTAATTGTAGGAACAATAACCTACATATTAATTGTTGAATTTGCTGAATTTCTATTTTGACCAAGAGATGTTGTACATAGGGCAGAAGAATAAAGGCTGATCTTGTAAGGCTATCCACCTATCCCCACCTCTCATATGGTAAAATATGGAGTTACTGGATGGAGTCTCAACTTAATGGCTCTCACATCTTTGTAACTTACTGTAGCATTGCTATACATGTTGATAAGTAAGTGTCAAGATTCTGGTGTGATTGTAGTTGTTCTTGGGTATAAAAGAAATTGTGAAGCATTGTTCTGTGGATTCTTGATCTCCTGAGACCTTTTCCTCAACTCTGGCTTGGCCTAGGCCTACTCCTTCTTCCTCACCTCATGCTTTCTATCTCTGGTTTACAATAATCATGGTAGAGCATAGGCATAAGAGTTAAGTTAATTGATTGCATTCATTTGCAATATGATAAAATGATAATATTATTTAACCTTAATTTGACCATTCTTGCTCTGATTCAACCCAAAGAGTCAATTAACTGTAATTCCATTGGTATTGGCATTATTTGGTTAATGTTAATACACTGTTCAGTTTCCCATCTTCCTTCAAACCATAGGGGAATTAGTTTCGGTTGTTTGGCCAATATATTGACCCCCAACAATGTTGAAATAGATTTGCTGAAATAACAGTTACAGGATGGTAGCCTACATCATGTAAATTGTAGGAATCATAGCCGATAGAAAAGTAAGGGGGAAAGGGGGTAAACAGGTAAGGGGGTTTTCGGCACTCCGCTTCGCGTCGTGCCTAACAACTCCCCTTACCTGTTCTAAAATCAGCGTAAACCACGGCCTCTTGGGGCTAATTGCTTTTCTAAAACTGTTACTACAAACATTTGATATGGTTTCATCAATAAAAACAATTAGAAACTAAATAGTTTAATAATAAACCGTCATTCTTCCGCTACTACAAAGTATAGTTCCTACATAAATTGTTGCCACGCAACAGCCAGATGGACATCTTGCCGTCTTTTTCAATATGAAATATTCGATGCGCAGTAATATGGAATGTTAAAGAATGTTATGAGGACAACCTGTGAGGTTATGCTGGATTTTACAACGGTATGGAACGCGATATAGCCAATCACAATCAAGGATGGGAACAACCAGTTTTAGAACAGGGAATTAAAGTACATCAAACCGCAGTCTTAAAATCATCCCGGCGTATAACTAAGCGAATTATATTTTGTTCGAGATCGCTCGGCTGAACCAGGAAATGATATGCCGTGTCTGCCAACGCTATCAGGCTAAGAAAGTGGGGGCGGATCGGTTGAAAGCAGAGTTTGGCATGGATAACCTGCTAGCGAGCAGGTTAGTTTCAAGGAGTAAGTTACCATGGAAACTTACCAAAAGGTTTCGTTACCTCTCTTTCTGGAACGTGGAACTCGGAGTATGCCTCTTTTCAGGGTTAAACAACTCAAAGTTTTCATTAAACCAGCTACTTGGAATACCCCCCAGGGCTCAACGTCAACAACAGTTCTTTCGTTGACTTTGTTCGTTATTCCGTATTGACAGCAGATGGAGGAGTGCAGGTAGGGGCAATGGATACGTTTTTTAAGAGAATGCATCCACCTCCACAGGAACAGACATCAGAATCGAAATCAGCAAAGAGAAAAAAGAGGCATAACGACTCTCCAGTAGGTAACGTGCCCCCCACCAGTATGCCTGGTCTGCAGGGAAACGTTGGCTAATGCAGCCATGGTGCCTAGCAAACTGGCAAGGCACCTGGAGACCAAGCACCCGGCACACCAGAACAAAGACTTGTCGGAGGACATGCAATCTCTATACTGAATGAGAAACTACGGTTAAGGTGGACATTTGCGCTTCAAATAGACTCCACTGATGCTAGTCGCCTTTGCCAGCTGATCGCTAACGTGAGATACGTGGATGAGGACAACAGGGCCGGATCCAGGGGGGGGCTGGGGTTGGCTGCGCCCCCCCCCCCAGATTTCTGCCGCGCCCCCCCCAGATTCTTCCCCCCCCCCCAAGCTCCTTCTGACTTAAGCCCAAATAGTTACACGTTGAAGCTATGAAAAAGTCTGTTAGTGCTTTCAGTAATATGCTGTTTTTTCAACCAATCTTTTTAAAAGATTCCCCAGTGATTGTCTGGTTGATAATGGGCAACGTAGGTTAGAGCTCCGCATCCACGTTTACCGATAAAAGTGAAATCAACCTTGAATCTCTTGCCACTCACTTGGTCTCAAAGTTAATGTATATCGGTCTTCTGTGGAGGGCTTTTGACGAATAGTAAAGTGCAGCATTGGTGTTTAATGTTTGACCCTGGAATTTCATACTTCAGTTTCAGTTGTAATCTGTATTTGTTTTCATAGAAGATACACGGGTTAAAGACATTAACAGTCTTTTAGCTTCGTTAGCGATGGATTGTTCTTTGCGTGCGTCTTTGTACCTACAAAGAAAAACCTTTTATCATGGATCGATTTCTGATCCCAAAACCATCTACTACTGCCCCTGCGACAAGGGATATTGAACTCATACTCGAGAGCAGGCAGAGCTTGCTGGTCCTAGTGGAAGCACTTCCCTGTCTCTCGGTACCAACGTTACCGCTGCTGTGGGTGAAGGCGAGCATGGTTTGAATGACAGCAATCCAATGCAGCTTGTTCTGCAAACGTACCCCATGAGCATTTTCAGCCAAGGGCCTAGGCATTGCTCTCAAGCTTGGTTAGAGTACTTAGCCAAGCTACATGCATGTTTATGCTTCCCCTGTCAATAATTTGGAGCCAGAATGATAAAGACATCACCTTCATAGACAAGGTTTTTTACCAATTGGAAAATGGCGGCGGTTAATTTTACATAGAGTTAAAAAAACTATTTTGCGCTCAAATGAATGCCCCAAAATTTCGCTCACGCGCTGCGCGTGCGACCACTGTGGAGGATCCTATCCAGCATCACCTCAAACCCAGGATACGTCATGGGTGTGGGTTAAGCCCCGAATGTGTATAACGTCCGGCTCCTTGCCTGATTAACACTTCATTAAGCAGACTCAAAAATGATAACAATGGTTATATAAAAAATTATACAACCCCCTTCCGTAATCATGATGCCCCCCCAGAAATGTTCACTGCCCCCCCAGTCAAAGCAGGCTGCATCCGGCCCTGGAGGATAATGGACAAATTTACAGATAACTTTTTAGTTTGCAAAGAACTGGACAACCATAGGTAGTATGCTACCATTACATTACATTTATGCATTCAGACACGTTTATCCAAAGCGACTTCCAAAAGAGAGAGACTTTACCAAAGTGCATAGGTCACTGATCATAACAACGAGATACTCCCAAACATTGCGGGTAGCCAAAACAATGAAGCATACATTGTGAAAACTAAATAAGTCCCAAAGGGAAGAACCATAAGAGCATGTAGTTGAACAAGTTACATGTTGCATTGAACAAGTTACCGGAGATGAGATATTCAGGGTGACAGTGATATAGTTGTGACAGGGACAGACGTTGTCTGTTCATATTCTGTTCACTATTTATTCAAAAGTTATATTAAATGAGTTGAATTAAAGAGTGTTTCATTTGACCAAATGATATAACCAACATTTAAAAAACCTCACTTTCTCAATGTAATGCCTATAATAAAAGCAGTTATAGCCTATTCAAGATATCATAAGGTCAAATCAAATGGCATAAAGTACAAATATGACACAAAGGAGGTTGAGAGTAAAAAGTAAAAAATAAGGGTGCCGTAGATGGAGAGAGATATGTTTACATTTACATTTATTCATTTAGCAGACGCTTTTATCCAAAGCGACTTCCAAGAGAGAGCTTTACAAAGTGCATAGGTCACTGATAATAACAACAAGATAGCCCCAAAGCATTGCAGGTAGCTAAAAACAAAAGTACACATTGTGAACAACCAAAAATAAGTGCTAAAGGGAAGAAACCATAAGAGCATGTAGTTAAGCTAATTACAATAAACAACATGAATCTCTAAGTGCAAGTGTACCAGTAGGAAAGCAATACAAATAGGATTAATATAATACAACAGTTTAAATCAGCTACCACTAACCAACAAGAGCAACAGTCTAAGCAAGAGTCATTGTGATCCTTGAGGAAACTAGCGTTGGGTTCAACAAACCATTCCTAAGTACCGTTGTACTCCCGGAACAAGTGCGTCTTGAGCCTTCTCTTGAAGGTGGAGAGACAGTCTGTGTCTCTGATGGAGGTGGGGAGGTGATTCCACCACTGGGGGGCCAGGCAGGAGAAGAGCTTGTGTTGGGACCGGGCGGTCTTGAGCGGTGGGACCACCAGGCGGTTGTCTGAAGAGGACCGTAGGTGGCGGGT
The DNA here is from genome assembly GCF_021917145.1 of Hypomesus transpacificus. Taxonomy (NCBI): domain Eukaryota; kingdom Metazoa; phylum Chordata; class Actinopteri; order Osmeriformes; family Osmeridae; genus Hypomesus; species Hypomesus transpacificus. The sequence continues at coordinate 140,949 of NW_025813707.1, read as the reverse complement.
GGGGGTGTAAGGCTGCAGGAGAGACTTGATGTAGTCGGTTTAGGGATGACGTGAGCCAGAAAAGTTTGGGAACCACTGAACTAGAGAAGTCAATTTACGTCCTGAAGCAGTCGGGGCGTAATTGGAATGAGATGCTCCACACATGTCTCGTAGATGACAACTTCACTCAGAACCCTGCAGACCACTGTGTCGACACAAAAGAGTCTAAAGAGGCAGGGAAGGCAATAGTAGTTATCTGGGTGGATGATCTTATCATTGCAGCCAACAACAAGGAAGGTCTAGAGAAAGTGAAAAATATGCTTTCTACCAGATTTAAGATGAAGGACCTAGGTAGGTTAAGGCCGAATCCCAATACTCCCCCTTACCCCTTCCCCTTACCCCTTCCCCTTAACTTACACCTAACCCTTGGCCCTCGAAAGTAAGGGGTAAGGGCTACATAGTAGGGGTGTAAAAAAAAAACGATACGTATTGATATCCGTTTTTTGCGTGTAAGATACGACTACATCGATGCGTGAAGTACCGTATCGGTTTTAAAAAGACATGAATCGGTTGTTGCCCCGATTTTAAAGTTATGAACCGGTTCACAAGTGCTCGTCTCTACGTTAAGTTGCTATCCAAAACCCTCACTCACTCTGACTTGGTGCATTTGAGCTCAGTCAGAACAATGACAGCCTGTCATTGGCCAAACCCTTACGGAAGGAAAATATATTGCAGTATATTGGAAAATATCATGTGATATATTAGGCAATATATGTCCATATATGGGATGTAATATTTATATTGAACGGAAATACATGGGATAATATATTGATGATAAATATATTACTAATATATTATAAACTATAATATATATTCATGTAATATATTGCAATAAATTGCAGAATACAGCAATGATTGCCGTTTTCCATATATTGCAACATATTCAACATGAATATATAATATGTGTTTATATATCCCAAAATATATGCAATTTTATATCTATAAATACCACCATAATGTATTCCAATTTATATGGGAAAATGTATTATATGTAAATAAATTCAAATATTTGAATTATATGTAAAAAATATAGCTGCAAGCAGCAATGGCGAATTCCTCCTTCAAAATGGCAAAATATTGTAAAATTGACATAATAGATAGTTACACCGGGATTACCCAGAAAACCAAAAACTGTTTTTGTAAAAAAAAAAAAAATGCCTATGTCTGGAGTTGAACCTGGAACCCTTCATTTAACAGCACAACCTCTCATGCAATTGAGCCATTCCAAGATCTAGACTTTGCAGTGTTCAGTTACTGAATAATAAAATAAGACATTTCTCCTATGGCAATCATAGTCACATTTGGTCCAAGCTCAAACAGCTCAAATTCAGTCATATTTTCACATATTAAGGTGAAACTTTGCAGGGTACTTCAGGCGGAAGTCACCTTAAAGCCTATTCCTGACGGGGGAATCCTAATTATATGGAAAGATATACATGAAATAAATGTACAGATATGTGTTCAATATATTGTGGAATATATTTGAAATATAGGTAAAATTATATGGAAAAATATTTTAAATATATAATGACAATGATCGCTTCCAGCAAACTTCTTTTGAATTAGCCATTTCCCCCCTAATAAATATCAATCTTACGGTATTTACGTTTTTGGGGGCACATTTTCAGTAAGCAGGTGGTACTGTTTGAATCGGGATTCCATTCTCAATACTGCCGTTGACAACCTTCTTAGACTACCTTCTAGATGGCTGAGCGGTTAGGGAATCAGGCTATTAATCAGAAGGTGCCGGTTCGATTCCCGGAACCGCAAAAAATGAAGCTGTGTCCTTGGGCAAGGCAATTCACCCTACTTGCCTCGGGGTATGTCTCTGTACTTACTGTAACTTACCTGTAAATCACTCTGGATAAGATTGTCTGCTAAAGGACTAAATGTAAATATCACCATATATGTCTGTACATTGTATGGGCATGTTCTCATTTATATACACATGCATTGTACAATACATCTTTCCATATAATTTTACATATATTTAAAATGAATTCTACCATATATGAGGCATACGTGTGACACTATATCTTTACATATACATTACACATTTTCCCATATAAAGCGGGATATGAATTGCATATATTTTGGGATATATAACCACATATATTATATATTAATGTTCCATATATTGCAATATATGGCAAACGGCAATCATTGCTGTATTCTGCAATATATTGCAATATATTACATGAATCTATATTATAGTTTATAATATATTAGTAATATATTTATCATCAATACAATATCCCATGTATATCCATACATTATATATTGGTCAATGTAATGGAAAATAATATATTAAAATGTATTTCAAATCATATGTTGGTAAATATATTTTCTTTCTGTAAGGGAAGCCCGCATAGCATAAGGCTATCAGGCGTGCTGCTATCCCTTTGAATAACGCAACATACGTTGACAAGCTCAGAACATGCAAGTCTGTAGTGAAATGATGTCTGACCACATCGAACACATTTTCAATGCGCCATCGAAACTCAAATCGAAAGTTTGGAAGACATTTGGCTTATACAAAAAGGAAGGTAAACTAAATTAAGCCATTTGTAAGTTATGTAGGGTAGTGATTAAGTACACTGGCAGTACCACAAATCTCAGCACTCACATCTCGAGACACCATGCCAGTGTTGCCGAACCTGATGCTAGCACTGCATCGACCAGCACAAACATAACCCCATCCGAGAACAGAAATATATCACAGTTTCTCAATCAGCCACAACTGAGTTACAGCTCGGCAAGGGCTAAGACAATTACGACGCTTGTGGCTCGTTTCATCGCGATGGACCTCAGACCATACAGTGTAGTGGAAAATGACGGATTTTGTGAATTGCTTAAAGAGTTAGAGCCAAGGTACAAGATACCGAGTAGACAGCATTTTAGCTAAAAATGCATACCCGAGCTGTACCAAAAAACTAAAACTGACCTCAAAGCTAAGCTTTCAAGTGCTGAACGAGTGGCAATTACAACCCATGCCTGGACATCATGTGCAACGGATTCTTATGTGACGATCACCGTGCACTATGTCACTATGGATTGGGAGTCTTCAATGAATCACACACGGGAAAAAACATTGGCGCTTTATTGAAAGAGGCATGTCTTGAATGGAACATAGATGATAAAGATCCAGCACTGGTGACTGACAACGCCAGAAACATGGTTGTGGCGGGAGTGGAGGCCGAGATGTCCCCTCACCTTTTGTGCTTCGCGCACACATTAAATCTGGCTGCCCAGAAGGCCTTGCATGTGAGCAGTGCTGCGAAGGTGCTTGGGAAAGTGAGGAGGGTGGTTGGATTTTTCCATCGGAACATAGCGGGTGCTGAACTACTTCGACAAAAACAACAGCAAATGGCATTGCCCTCCCACAAGCTCATCAATGGCGTTACCACCCGGTGGAACAGTTCCCACGACATGCTTGAATTTTTTTTGGAGCAACGGTTATTTGGATAACCGTTCTGCTGTTGGTGTTATGGCGCGCGATATCCGCCTTTCTCTTCATTGAAATGACTATGAGTGTGCACCTCTGCAAACCTGGGTGATCAGATGAGAATTGCAAAATTCGAGGCATCTTACAGCAACGGGGGCTACGAGCCATTGCGATACATCCGTTGTAAACATTAGCGCATGTTGCCGCCCATCTCCTCCTCATTAGCATTTAAAGCTACAGACACCAAAACAGCGCGTTCTGAGGAAAGCTCATTGTGGGACTACTCGTAGTGGCTATAATTCTGCACCATGGCTGAATTTCGGGAAAGAGACTTCAGATACAGTATTAGGGGACCACTAAGGCCTATATAAAAGCATCCAAAAACAGCATTTCATGTCTCCTTTAAACGAAATTCGCTGCTAATGGAATTTACTTAAAACTGTAGACATGCTAGTCAGAGAAATGCGGTACTGTTGTGCAATTCAACACTGTAGCATTAGCGTACCAAACTAGTGATTTTTAGAACCGTTTCGATTTGGAAAATGGTTGCAAATATATATGTTCAGAACTGTGTATAACACAAAACAAGACTGTCATAATTTTTTTATCAATTAATTAAGCCGAAAATATAACATTTATCGGACTCTCTGGATGATCTGGCCGCCATTGTTGCCGGTCGCGCAGGATTCACATAGCCCTAGGTTTCAAGTAAGTTCCCGATCTTACTTCTGTACTAGGTCTGGGAGCTTGACTCTGAAGTCTGTTTCCAGAAACAATTTTTTGCAGGTCCAATCAGCGAACAGAGGGAGTGGCTGAGAACGATGACGTTAATGTCGTGCACTAGTTTGAGCAGTTCAGTAATGGCGGCGGAGAAAGATGCGAGCGAAGCTATTCTGTGGTTGTGGCAACGCTGCCGAATATCCATAGGTTAAAGCCGGAGCAAGAATTTTCCTTGCTTAGTTTTGTTGGTGGCCGTGATGTTGTGGCCCTCCTCCCCACGGGGTTCGGGAAAAGTTTGATTTTCCAACTACGGCAGCTAGCTCCGTTACAGTAGTGGTGAAGGAGTTGGCTAAGGCGAACGCTTGCGATTGGTTATGGCAAATCAGAGTGGCTCTGTGCAGATCCAATAGTTTTAAACTTCAACATAGGACCCGCCTTCAAGGAGGTTAATGTTTGTCAATGGAGAGATCCCAGACCCTCTGTACAAATTAAATGTACGAGGGTCTGGTTAGGACCAGGCTAGGGTTCTGGGGCATGCTCCCCCGGAATTTTTTAAAATTACATTATTTAAATCTGGCCATTTTCAGAGTCTTAAGGAGCTTACAAGGAAAACTTGAAAACTTGATTTTATGTCATCTTTCTTTTGAAGCATCTATCTACAAGTGTTAGAAATGTGTCACAAAAGACATTTTCCATATAATTTAAATGAGTTGCTTCATATATCCTTCAGTATTTAAAGTCTACCCAAGCCCTATTACACTATTATGTTGATGACCGCCTGGTGGTCCCACCTCTCAAGACCGCCCGGTCCCAGCACAAGCTCTTCTCCTGCCTGGCACCCCAGTGGTGGAATCAACTCCCCACCTCCATCAGAGACACGGACTGTCTCTCCACCTTCAAAAGAAGGCTCAAGACGCACTTGTTCCGGGAGTACAATGGTACTTAGGAATGGTTTGCTGAACCCAACGCTAGTTTCCTCAAGGATCACAATGACTCTTGCTTAGACTGTTGCTCTTGTTGGTTAGTGGTAGCTGATTTAAACTGTTGTATTCTATTTTAGTTAATCCTATTTTTATTGCTTTCCTACAGGTACACTTGCACTTAGAGATTAATGTTGTGTAATTTTAACTTGTTTAACTACATGCTCTTATGGTTTCTTCCCTTTAGCACTATTTTTTGGTTGTTCACAATATGTACTTCTTGTTTTTGACTACCTGCAATGCTGTGGGGCTATCTTGTTGTTATTATCAGTGACCTATGCACTTTGTAAAGCTCTCTCTTGGAAGTCGCTTTGGATAAAAGCGTCTGCTAAATGAATAAATGTAAATGTAAATGATGATAGTGCCTAATCTGTTATGGAAAGCCATCTTTTGAACACATTTCTATTATAATCTTACACAATGCTTCAACTATCATGCGTTAAATATCTGACTTTTAAAACGTATACAGTTCTGGTATAGTCTCTTCCTTTTATAGTACCTGCTCTCCCTCTATCTCTCTCTTCACTGCTCCTCTTCTTGCTGCTTGGCCCAAAGATGAGCTTGATTTGACACAACCTTTTCCTCCCTATCCTGTTTTCCCTTTAGTGAAAAATATAAACACAGTCAAATCCTAAACTGATAGAAATGAAAACAATATGCCATTTCAACATCATGTATTCAGATGTGTCAGAAATCTTAAAAAACCTTGAGAGCGGTGCCGTGCTTTAGAAATTTTGAGGTAAAAATGGGGCATTCTGAGGCTTTTTGAAGAACCATTATGGTTACTCATGGCGTAAGGGCAAGTTACCACAAAAAAATGTTTATTATTTTGAAAAGTAACCGGATGTTTTATTTTGTATCTGCCGTGTTGCTGCGTTGTGCTCCGGCATCCGGAAGAAATATATAACAGGTTCAACATCCGACATTGAGAAATCAACACTGAATAAACGTTTCATTTTGAATCAATCACATCAATGACATATCAATCGCAAAATGAATGTTGATTCAACCGGTGGAAATTGATTGACGACTGGTACTGACGGAGTTCACCAAACTTCGTTTGGATGTTTCCTTATCTGAGTAGTACGCTAGGCTGCAATAAAATTATTTCCACATGAAAATGAATTTTATTCTCACAGTCATCTGCAACTTAAACTCCTCTCAACCTACATGTTTAGTTTGATGCGCTCCTCTTCCACTGACAGTGACTAAAGGCCGACTCATACTTCTGCGTTTTTACGCACACGCACACGGGGAACGCCCTTTCCGTCAAGGAACTCCCTCTCTGTGTCCTCTCAGAGCCCATCGCAGAGCTCTGCGTGCACCTCCTGATTTTCCTGACCATCCGTCTGTCTGTCCGTCATTTTAAGGATTACCCCTTGGCTGTGATTGGTCCGTATTAAGAACCGCTTGCGTCAGGGGTGGGGGCGGGGTTGCCGTGACCAACAAGAGAACAGAATCCTTTGACCGCCATTATTGTAAGTTTTTACAATTCATATTTCAGCTAAACAGTACATGTATATCAGCATCTGAATTAAAATGTAACGAGAAATGGGCAGTGTAGTTGCAGAAAATGTGCTTATTTTATTGATGAAACGGTTCATTTGTAAATTTGCTCCGACTTTTCGATAACCTAGCTAGCATCGCAGTGCAGCGCCATCTACTGTTCTGTGAATTGCTTTCAGCACGTAGAGCCGTCGGAGTAGTATAAATTCAACTAATCCGTCCAACTCCGTGGGTGCGTCTGTCCGTTAACGGAGACGCAGAAGTATAAATCGGCCTTAACTGACTCACTAACGCTAGCGGTATGTCTATGGCGGTAACAACATCAGCGTCCGACTTGTTAGTGGTGGTTACCATAGCGACAGTGCGTGTTGTTGATGACGCGCAGCACGTATGTCCAAACTCTTGAGCTCTTGGCTCTTCAAGTATAATATCACGTTACAGTTTGTGGGAGACCAAGATCATCGTCCTGCAGTCAGTTTCACGTGTACTTAATTTTGAGTTTATATACCACAATTTAAGCAAAAAAAAAATGAAATAAGAAAGAAAATACAGAGGACACGACCTCGGTGTCCTCAATGGTAGTTACGGCCATGGTCGCAACACTGTTTCCAGAATTTCTCAAAGATGGCTTGAACACCGCTTTCCGGAACCACAGTCAACTTACAATCAAGAATAGCCTCATTGGCAATGGGTCTGTGGCACAGTCCATAATCAACTTCTTACATGTATCAAGGTTCAATGGCCGACTCTCACTTCCGATTAAACCACACAACATGCACTCTCAGGGTGACCAACAATATTATTTTAACTAACAAACAACAATATTACAAACATCTAACTGAACAAACGCAACATCTGAAATCCCTTGCATAGCTGTTGTAACCAAACTATTTTCCACAAGTCTTGGCGTTTTTTTACATGCCGCACTGCATGCTGGGTACCCAAGAGCGCTGACGCTGATGATCTAGCTGTGCTCCGACTGCATGATATGACGAGATGCTAGTGACGCGCTAAGGTCTCGGAGTCTCCTGAAATGGAACGCGTCTTTCTGCCTTGAAGCTGCTTGCGCATCATCATCAAGACCCCATGTATATGTAAAGATAACATCCAAGCTTACAATTTCGCCAAATCTGACTGCAGCTTTGTATACCACATGTACTGTGTTATGGTTGTTTGAGTTAAACAACTTGCTTAATGAATTCAATGGCTGTTAAATGTCAAATCCAACTATAAATGTATAAAAGAGAGAATTCCAATCAAATCTGAATTATTTTTAAACCTAGAGGTTTAAAAGACAACCTTTGCCTCAGAGAACTGAGTTTCAACATCCATTTACACATTTAGTCTCTATTTTTTACTCTACTCTTAAGGCATAACTATGTTTAACTTAATGTCTGCACCTCTTTGTCACCAACTGTCTCTGGAGTGGGGGGTGGGGGCTTCACAGGGTGTCTACAGTTGTAAACAAGTTACATTTAAGACTTTTTAAGACCTTTTAATACCACTTCCAATTGAAATTAAAGACCAAATTTACGATGGAAATACAAATCAAAAGTTGAAATATACAGTAATCTTCCCAAACACTGATGTCTGTTCAATATGAACAGTGTGGTAAAATGACAACAATCGGTTGAGTTTAAGTACATTGACTAAATGTGTGTAATGCGAAAGGATAACACAAAAATTTAATTGCTGTCCTAAATTATATTTTTTATTTCACAATGGTGGAGCAGAAACTAGCAATTCCATGAATCCCATGGAAACAAAGGCAAATGTGTGAGATGAACTGATTTGGAGCACAAATCATCCAAGAAGCAGTGCTTCTCTTGAGTGGTTTTTATTCAGATGACTAATCATTGGATTCAGGTCAAAAGTCTATAACTTTAACTGGTTTCATTACTTAAGACACTAAAAGTCAGCAGCTTGGCATGCTGGGACATGGAAAGGATTAAACATTTTGACTTTCATCAAAGTAAAAAATGCTGGTTTGTCCTTTTTCATCAATGTCCTCAAAAAAGCAGTCTGCAGAGCTACTGTGTCTGTGGGGTGACTGTCTCTGGAGGGCTGGCAGGCAGAAGCAAGCAGGGCCTGCAAGCAGGGCAGGCCAGCTGGATGAAGCTGTCCTGGGGTCAGGGCTGAAGAGAAGCTGTCCAGCTAGAGGGGGGTAGTCCAGCAAGGGATCTGTTTTTCTCTCAGCATCCTCTGTTGAACTCTGTTGAGCAGGCCTCTGCATGACCCTCCAGACCTGTAAAAGTGAAGAAAGGATCCATGTCAGTTGTGAAAAATGAAGCTTTTTACATCTACACTTGACAAAAAATACAGTTTTGACTGTGAAATGCAGTGGCAATACTTGAACTTGAATCCAAATGTGTTGACCTGATGGAGACCCATTCATGCAAAGTCACTCAAAACATTTGGCTCGATTCCAGGCTCTGGCAAAAGTATATAGCTCTAAACTGGTCAATATACACATCTGTCCAAAGACCAGCTCGACCTTTGCCTGTAAACAGTGATTCTGACTGTCAGAGACCTTTAAATAGGCTGACCGAGTGAAACTAGCCTGGCTAACGTAGGTTGCTTTCTCAAGAAAATGACAAATGAAATAGGCTTGTTTTGAAAGATCCTATATACTGGCTATCTTCAGTAGACTCTTGTCTACAAAAAGCAGCCCTCCCTGACGTTTTAGGACTAGAATTTAGTAAATTACGATATCGTTTACACACTGCCAGTGAGTGAGCGAACCGAGTCTGTTGCTGAGGGTAAGTCAAAAGAATGTACCCCCTGGACGCAGTCTCACTCCACTTGCAAGTTTTCCACAAATCACAAAACTAATCGGAGCATCTGGCTAAAAGCACAATTCCCACATCTCCTATAGGCTGCCCTCCTCAACATTTTTGGTGTCGACCGAACAGTGAAATGGTGAACTTATAAACATGACGCGACATGGCTGCCGCCTAAGCCTATGCGGTCTCCCTGGCACATAGGCTTATTACTAAGACTTTCACGAGCCAAATAAAAATTCTGAGGTGACAGGTCTGTGGGCAATCGCTTGTTCTCCTAAAAGCTGCCCTCCTCTACCTTTTTGATGAATTCGCCGAGATGCTACATGATTCATTAAAATACCAAACTCGTAAAGTAGCTAGCATTTTCCCTACACAGAGGCATTTTTGAGTAATGGGGCGGGTCCAGGACTTTTTGAGCTATTGAGCCATTTAAGGGAGAAAATAAATAAGAAGAATACTAACAAAAACAATAGGTTCCCTCCTACCGGAGGAACCCTAATTAAGCCTATAGCTACCTATGTTAAAATTATAATGATGATGAGTGTTGCTTACTATTACTAGCTTATTGTAAATGCCATTGTTGTGGTGTTAACTGACAAAGTTCTAACAATATAACGACCATAACAATATTGTGGTTATCAGACATGATTTACTAATCTTCGTCTTTGCTCCATAATAACATGTCAACAATCTGTAATTACGCCGTAACATGCAACGATATTATAACTAATTATATTAGCCTATAATTAGGTTTGTCATGCCATGAGCATAATATGCATTCATTACAAAATGGTTAATCTGCTTTAAAATAATGGAAATAAACTCTACAAACAACCGTCATGTATATGTGTGCAACCATTTGTAAAACTTGCTTCAATAAAGGCAGGCAACTGTACATTATCAAGTCCTTTCTCCTTGTTCTCATTCAGCTCAGGTAAATCAGCGATTTGCTGATGTTCCCTTTTGTGCTCCTCCCCTTTCGTATTCGCGAGCATGTTTCCAGGCAACTTTCATGACGTAAGCAAATAAATGGGGTGCTAGTTTACCCAATTCGGATTGGTTTCAAACTTGGCAAAAATCTGGAAAAATTATTCAATGAAAAAGCTAGTAGTATGAGCCAGGTTCGAGAATCAAACAAAAATTATTGGGGGAGATGGTTTTGTAAATATTGACTTCATGGAATTAATAGTATAAAAACGACCGGAAGAGCCGGGTGCCTAACCGTAAATGCAATACCACCTATCCACCGGGGCCGTTGCTTCAAGCCGAGGGGTGAGGGTTGGGGGTCTGCATTAGACCCTTCTTGCAATTAGACCCTTCTCATTGGCTTACGTCAGGGGTGGCCAATCTTGGTCCTCGAGGGCCACTGTCATGCATGTTTTAGATGTTTCCCTGCTCCAGCACACCTGTTTCAAATGAATGGATGTTATCAAGCTCTGTGGAAGCCAGGTAATGACCATTCATTTGAATCAGGAACTTATTCCGCCATATCACCAAAGTCCTATCCTATTCACGATTACCTGCCGCTGAATACGACATAAGCAGCCTAACTTTGGAAAATGTATATTCATTTTTTGTTATTTAAATTGTGTCATTATATCTATGCACTGAAGACCGACGAATCAGCGTTAAGCATATTCCTCTTCTATTTAAAGGGTGTCGTAATCTAAATCCCATCCCCTACCATGCCGATTACATGGGCCATAAATTACACGTGGACCAAAATGAGAAAATGTGCATGTTTGGGGCCACCCACGTGAGGTGTACAGGTGAGTACTATACTATGCAAAGCAAAAGTAATATTGTTTCTCTTAACAAAGGAGCACATAGGAATGATTGCCAAGCCAAGGCCAACAGGACTTAATGACTACAGACCCGTCGCCCTGACCTCTGTGGTAATGAAGTCTTTTGAGCACCTTGTGCTGGCACACCTCAAATCCATCACAGACCCCTTCCTGGACCCACTGCAGTTTGTCTACAGAGCCAACAGGTCGGTGGATGATGCCGTTAACATGGCCCTCCACTTCACCCTACAGCATCTGGACTCCCCAGCATCCTACGCCAGGATCCTGTTTGTGGACTTCAGCTCTGCCTTCAACACCATCATCCCCGCCCTGCTCCAGGACAAGCTCTCCCAGCTGAACGTGCCCGACTCCACCTGCAGGTGGATCACAGACTTCCTGTCTGACAGGAAGCAGTGCGTTAAGCTGGGAACACAAGTCTCTGACTCCCGGTCCATCAGTACCGGATCTCCTCAGGGCTGCGTCCTTTCTCCTCTGCTCTTCTCCCTGTACACCAACAGCTGCACCTCAAGTCATCCGTCTGTCAAACTCTTGAAGTTTGCGGACGACACCACCCTTATTGGGCTCATCTCTGACGGGGACGAGTCTGACTACAGGTGGGAAGCTGACAACCTGGTGACCTGGTGTAGCCAGAACAACTTAGAACTCAATGCTCTTAAGACAGTGGAGATGGTTGTGGACTTCAGGAAGAACACAGCCCCAATCACCCCCATCACCCTGAGTGACTCCCCAGTCAGCACTGTGGAGTCCTTCCGCTTCCTGGGCACCATCCTCTCCCAGGACCTCAAGTGGGAACTTAACATCAGCTCCCTCACCAAAACAGCACAACAGAGGTACAGATGTACTTCCTACGGCAGCTGAAGAAATTCAACCTGCCAAAGACAATGATGGTACTTCTACACAGCCATCATTGAGTCCATCCTCACTTCTTCTATCACCATCTGGTACGCTGCTGCCACTGCCAAGGACAAAAGCAGACTGCAGCGTATCATCCGCACTGCTGAGAAGGTGATCGGCTGCAATCTGCCTTCCCTCGAGGATCTGCACACCTCGAGGTCCCTGAAGCGAGCGAGGAAGATTGTGGCCGACCCCTCCCACCCTGGACACTCCCTGTTCCAGCTACTCCCCTCCGGCAGAAGGCTGCGGTCCATCAAGACCAAAACCTCACGCCACAAGAACAGTTTCTTCCCATCCGCTGTTGGCCTCTTAAACAAGGCCAAGGACTCACACTGATTTTAAATCACAATCTGCACAATGACACCCTGCACATTGCAATTTGCACTATTGTATTGTTTGCACTATCTGTATTTTAGGTTAGATTGTTAATTAGGGCTACTTATATTTTATATTATATTATTTTTTATTCCCCTTAGTATTAGCTAGACCCCCCTTAGTATTAGCTAGACTTTGCTCCTTTTGTATAGTTAGTCCACATATTTAAGTTCCAATATGTTTAATGTATGCATCTCCCTGCCAAAGTAAATTCCTTGTTTGTGCAAACATTCATGGCGAATAAAATCCCTTCTGATTCTGATTTATGATTTTGATTCTGATTGACAGCTATAACTCACCCCATTTCTGCTTTGTAGAACATTTGAGCCCTCCTTACCTGTCATCACATGCTTCAGCGCTGCAGAGAATCTCAACTATTCCCCTCTCTCCTCCATGTCACTATATCTGAGCTCACATTACCCTTATCCACAGGGGGTGTCTGCGGACATCACTTACACACAGTACCCCTCTCCGCAATAGGCACCCCTTTAGGCATTGGCCAGCGACCAAGCCAGACATGCTTATTATCAAAGCTCCATTTAAAACATGCTTTTTAGCGCTCCCTTACGGTGGCCCCGAAGTGCAAATCACACCCCCTAATATGAGTACATCCCCCAAATGAAAACACTCCCCCCCAATACGAGTCAACTCCCATCAGACTCAATGAAATACAATGCATAGACCAGACATACTGAAGATACATTTAATTTGCAAAACACAATTTCAAATTCACAAATTCAGTGCTTGATAGGGAGTATGGTGGCCCTGAAGTGCAGATCACGCCCCCTAATATGAGTACATCCCCCAAATGAAAACACTCCCCCTCCAATACGAGTCAACTCCCCCCAAATCGGATGACTTGTTCACCTCCCCCCAATACAAAAACACGCTCCCCCAAATGGAAAACGACATTACATTAACTCAAAAACACATTACATTAACTCTGAACGAAAAGGGTAGGTACTACCCTGTAGTAGGCTGGATGTAGTAGGCTAATTAACAATAAATATGAAATTGATTGACAGAAGTACAAAATGCAATAGCCTGGCAGAGTTACGTGCACCAGAACATTTGTTTGGCTATCGAAGAATGAAGCAAATAGTAGGCTACTTAGGCCAAAGTATTTCGTGTTAAATGTAAAAATCGATAGCCAAACAACTATCCTGGTCCACGTTACTCTGTCATTGTGGCATTTCGTTCTTCTGTAGTGGACTATTAGTCTCATATCTGAGATTATTTCATAGGAATGACCCTGATTAAAATAAAGGTAGTGTCATTACTCTGAATTGTAAACATTAATGTTTCCTCTTTCCTTCCAACCAAAACGATCAAGTTCATGATAATGACAGAGTTACGTGGACTAGTTGTTTGGCTATCGATGTTTACGTTTAACACGCAATTTATGCTTTTGCATACGTAGCCTAAGCTACACGCTTCGATACCCAAATAAATGTCCTGGTGCACGTAACTCTGTCAGGCTATTGCATTTTGTACTTCTGTCGATCAATTTCTTATTTCTTGTTAGTTAGCCTACTGCATCCAATCAGCGCTAAAGTGTAGTACCTACCCTTTCCGTTCAGAGTTAATGTAATGTGTTTTTGAGTTAATGTAATGTTGTTTTCCCTTTGGGGGAGCGTGTTTTTGTATTGGGGGGAGGTGAACAAGTCATCCGATTTGGGGGGAGTTGACTCGTATTGGGGGGGGAGTGTTTTCATTTGGGGGATGTACTCATATTAGGGGGCGTGATCTGCACTTCAGGGCCACCATACTCCCTATCAAGCACTGAATTTGTGAATTTGAAATTGTGTTTTGCAAATTAAATGTATCTTCAGTATGTCTGGTCTATGCATTGTATTTCATTGAGTCTGATGCATTTAATGGATTTGTGTATGACTGTTGCACCAACTGGACATGTTATATTAACATATACATTTGTTCTAGATGTGTGTAGTCAACAATGGGATGTGGGACCAGGTGGGTCCACCATGGAAAGGAGTTTTACCTGCGCCTGTACATGCAGGAAATCCCCCGAAAAACAATGAAGCCTTGCAGCCATCTTGAACTGTGCATTAGATCCACCTGCACCTACACATTTCCACCAGAATTCCACGATCAAAATATTACAATAACGAAACAATCAAAAACGTAATTTTCCCGTTTTTCAGTTTTGGTTGTGAAACACAAAAACAGTTACACAACTAATAATCCGTGTACCCTTCATTCTTTCATTCTTCCGTTTCAAAACCAAAACGGAAAAAACGAAAAACAAACTTGTTTTGGGGTTTTTCTGTTTTAAAACCAGAACGGAAAAACAGGGAAAAAGAACAACAGAAATCACTAGTTCTGTAGCGGTTTTTCCATGGTCGACCCTCACCTGGTCCCATCCCATTGTTGTTGACTACTGCACATCTGGAAATGTATGTGTTAATATAACATGTCCAGTTGGTGCAACAGACATACACAAATCCATTAAATGCATTGGACTCAATGATATACAATGCATAGTCCAGACATACTGAATATACATTTAATTTGCAAAACACAATTTCAAATTCACCAATTCAGTGCTTGATAGGGAGCGCTAAAAAGCATGTTTTAAATGGAGCGTTGATACTAAGCATGTCTGGCTTGGTAGCTGGCCAATGCCTAAAAGGGTGCCTAATTGCAGAGAGGGGTACTGTGTGTAAGTGATGTCCGCAGACACCCCCTGTGGATAAAGGGTAATGTGAGTTTAGATACAGTGACATGGAGGAGAAAGCCGAATAGGTGAGATTCTATGCAGTGCTGAAGCATGTGATGACAGGTAAGGAGGGCTAAAATGTCCTACAAAGCAGAAATGGGGTGAGTGATAGCTGTCAATCATCCCTATGTGCTCCTTTGTTAAGAGAAACAATATTACTTTTGCTTTGCACAGTATAGTACTCACCTGTACACCTCATCATAAATAATCAAATTATTTGTAATGGGCATGGTTGCATTTGACATAATTCTGGCCACGTGGGTGGCCGGAAACATGCATATTTTTTCATTTTGGTCCATGTGTTTCATATGGCCCATGTATTCGGCATGTTAGGGGATGGGATTTAGATTACGACACCGTTTTTAAATAAAAGAGGAATATGCTTAACGCTGATTCGTCGGTCCTTCAGTGCATTATGCAATGACGTAATTTAAATAACAAAAATGAATATCAATTTGCCAAAGTTAGGCTGCTCACATGTCGTTTTCAGCAGCATGTAATCGTGAATAGGATAGGACTTTGGTGATTTTGGCGGAAAAAGTTCCACGCATTGCATTTATGGGGAAAACCAAACTTGAAGTGAATTTATATGCCTTGAATTTCTGTTTTCCCTTTCCCCTTTCGGTTTTGAAACAGAAAAATCGCTACAGAACTGATTTCTGTTGTTATTGGGTCCGTGTACGTGAGTTTAATTCCTTATATCATTATAACGGAACATGCATGAATACGAAAAACGTTTGTGAGTCCGTTTTTATTTATTTTTGCAAAAACGGATTTTGACGTGTTATTTTGTTTTCTCGTTTTACACAAACCATAAAACAACTTATATTTGGATTGTTCTCACGTGGGTGGAGGTAAGCGTGAAATGCCTGTCATTGGCCGAATGTGTCGTCAGCACTACCTGTTCCTTCAAAGTAAAAGTTTCCCCCATCTAACTCGATCTATCTCAGTGTTTCCCACAGATTAGAAAGCTATATGTGGCGGGGGGGGGGGGGGGGGGGGGGGGGGGTGTTGTTTCATGTCAGACCGGGGGGGGGGGGTCGAAATAATTCACAAAATCAATCAACAACAACAAACAAATAATTTCTGCATATGCAGGTAGCGACGCTGCATACAGGGTGCTAAATAACTATTTAACTGGTCGGCTCCATGACGCCGGGTAAGTAGCTAGCTCTTGAAACTTCTCACCAAAACAACGAAGGGGAACCTTCGATTAAGACATGTCCGTCGGTACCTAGCGAAAAGTAGCCTCAACTTTCCTAGACCTTTAGCTACGGCACTAATGCTGAAGGCTCGCTGATGTAGCTGTCGGTCTCACTAGAACGGCGTATGCATCGTTGCTAACGTGTGCTGACGTAGTGACTGTGTGTGTATGTGAGAAAGACGCGTGCGTGAAAGAGACGGAGGGAGAGCAGGGAAAGGAAATGCAGCTGAACGAATACGCTGCGTGTTTTTACCTAAATAGCGATAAAAAAAAATGTTTACGAAACGCAATGTGTGGCGGCCGGTGTTGATTCTGTGGCGCACCGCCACAAATTAGTCTATGTGTGGGAAACACTGCTATCTGGGTTATCTATCAGTTACATTTTAGGGTGTTCACGTTTATAAACTTGCCAATTAATCTTTATTGACTTGGGAGTTTGCCCCTCCAACTTCATTCAATGCATCTACTTTTTTTAGGGCCTACTGATATCTACAGGTTAAATAAACTAATGTCAAAATTCTGTAGGCTTAATCGTGTTTTTCCATTTATATTTGTATTAGTAATATTATAAGATCACATCAATCAATTTTATTGGCCCCTTAGTGTGGTGGTGTTGCTGTAAATTGTTTGCTAACTGATAGTGCTTATAGATTCAACATTCCATTGAACTTCTTTCACACAACTGTAAAAATATATACATCATGGCAATTCTAAATGTGCAGAGGAAAATCGAATGTGCAACTGAAATGCAGGGATAGCAGCACGTGAGGTTCTTATGCACTGATGATCCTGTGTACCCTGCTCAGACACAGCTTGTGCATGTGAGGTTCATTTGCACTGATGATCCTGTGTACCCTGCTCAGACACAGTTTATGCATGCCGCTAGGCGCTTGACCTATAGGCGGCAGGAGGAGGAGCATGCACCCCTACTCATCAATGGATCGGAAGTGGAGAAGGTCAGCTGCTTCAAGTTCCTCGGAATGAACATCAGCAATGACCTCACCTGGTCTGTTCACACGGACAAGGTGGTCAAAGCGGCCCGTAAGCGCCTCTTCTTCCTGAGGAAACTGAAGAAGTTTGGTATGGACATCCTCCAGGTCATCCTCACTAACTTTTACAGATGCACTATCGAGAGCATTCTGACTGGTTGTATTACAGTGTGGTATGGGAGCTACACAGACAGGGACCGCAAGGCCCTAAGAAGTGTGGTCCGTTCTGCTGAGTTCATCATCGGCAGGAAGCTCCCAGCCCTACAGGACACCTACCACACACGTTGCCTAAGGAAAGCTGGCAGGATTCTAAGAGACTGTTCCCACCCATCCTTCAGTCTCTTTACCCCGCTTCCTTCTGGCAGGCGTTACCGCAGCATCCGGTCGCGCACACGCAGACTGGACAACAGTTTCTACCCAAGGCCCATTAGGCTTCTGAATGGACACTGATATGGACATTGATTTACTGCACACTAGTCACTTATACACTGTCACTTTCAGCTACTGGTTGCACTATCAGTAACATTGCACTACTGTACCTCACTGTACCTCGCCACCAGGCTCCTGTATGGTCATTGACTTAGTCACTGATCTGCAAATTTGCACTATTGTACTGCACTCCACTTAGGTTAGAATAGGTTATAGTGTTATGTTGTGCCAGGTGCTTTCGTTGTCTTGTCTTAAGAATTTCAGTGCCCAGTCTAACCTTGTGTTGTTCTGTGTATCTGACAAATAAAAGACTTGAACTTGACCTCCCTGTAGTCTGTCACTGACACAGAGTTTCATGCATTCAAATTTCCGTCCGTCCGTCATCTACCGCTTGTCCGGGGGTCGGGTCGCGGGGGCAGCGACCTAAGCAGGGAGGCCCAGACTTCCCTCTCCCCGGCCACTTCCACCAGCTCTTCCTGGGGGACCCTGAGGCGTTCCCAGGCCAGCCGAGAGACATAGTCCCTCCAGCGTGTCCTGGGTCTTCCCCGGGGCCTCTTCCCAGTGGGACGTGCCCAGAACACCTCACCAGGGAGGCTTCCAGGAGGCATCCTTATCAGATGCCCGAGCCACCTCAGCTGGCTCCTCTCGACGCAGAGGAGCAGCGGTTCTACTCTGAGCCCCTCCCGGATGACCAAGCTTCTCACCCTATCTCTAAGGGAGAGCCCGGACACCCTGCGGAGAAAGCTCATTTCGGCCGCTTGTATTCGCGATCTTGTTCTTTCGGTCACTACCCATAGTTTGTGACCATAGGTGAGGGTAGGAACGTAGATCGACTGGTAAATAGAGAGCTTCGCCTTTCGACTCAGCTCCTTCTTCACCACGACGGACCAATGCAGAGCCCGCATCACTGCGAATGCCTCACCGATCCGCCTGTCGATCTCGCACTCCATTCTTCCCTCACTCGTGAACAAGACCCCGAGATACTTGAACTCCTCCGCTTGGGACAAGATCTCCTCCCCGACTGTAGATAACTGGGGGGGAATTTGTGACAGACTACAGGGAGGAGGTCAAGCGCCTGGCGGCATGCAGAAACCGTGTCTGAGCAGGGTGCACAGGATCATCAGTGCAAAAGAACCTCACATACACAAGCTGTGTCTGAGCAGGGTGCACAGTATCATCAGTGCATAAGAACCTCACGTGCTGCTATCCCTGCATTTTAGTTGCACTTTCTATTTTCCTCTGCACATTTAGAATTGCGATGATGTATATATTTGTACAGTTGTGTGAAAGAAGTTCAATGGAATGTTGAATGTATAAGCACTATCAGTTAGCAAACAATTTACAGCAACACCACCACACTAAGGGGCCAATAAAATTGATTGATGTGATCTTATAATATTACTAATACAAATATAAATGGAAAAACACGACTAAGCCTACAGCATTTTGACATTAGTTTATTTAGCCTGTAGATATCAGTAGGCCCTAAAAAAAGTAGATGCATTGAATGAAGTTGGAGGGGCGAACTCCCAAGTCAATAAAGATTAATTGGCAAGTTTATAAACGTGTACACCCTAAAATGTTACTGATAGATAACCCAGATAGATCGAGTTAGATGGGGGAAACTTTTACTTTGAAGGAACAGGTAGTGCTGACGACACATTCGGCCAATGACAGGCATTTCACGCTTACCTCCACCCACGTGAGAAAAATCCAAATATAAAGTTTTATGGTTTGTGTTTAAAAAACGAGAAAACAAAATAACACGTCAAAATCCGTTTTTGCAAAAGAACGAAAAAACGGACTCACAAACGTTTTTCGTATTCATGCGTGTTCCGTTATAATGATATAAGGAATTAAACTCACGTACACGGACCGTATACGGATTATTAATTAATATACTACTGTTGCATATTAAACATTCTCTGGCTCTCTCTTTCTGCTCTCTCTTTACATGGCTTTAGGCCGTGAATGGCCACACACTCCTACACAGTAGGTGGCGGTGTATGCACCTTTCAGTTGGCTGCGACCGACAAACTAAAAAAAGACGACTATCACGTGATAGTATTTTGGAATTGCTCAAACAGCAGACGAGCCTCATCAGAAATTGAGATTGTGTGAAATTTTAAAGTTATTTTTGGTCATCAAGTCATCATTGAACGTTTGCAATGGATATTGTGCTGTATTTTGTTGCTGTCGCAATCCTTATTGTACTCATTGTCTCTGCAGTGAAGGTTCGTGGAAAGACAGAGGAAGGTACAGTAGAAAGCACGTTATTAGCACTAATAGCTAGAAGTTGTAGTATGGCAATGAAGTTGATAATAGTTTTCTTGTTATTTTGGTAGCTAACTTGTAGCAACTGCTGCTTTGTTGTTAGCAGCATTTTTAGTTAGCTAACAACATGCTATGTTTTCAAGTAAACCTGTCAAATGCGTCGGTTTTTCCACTCTGTACTAGCTACCTTTCCACTTGTATTACGTAATGTAAGTCATGTAAAAAATAAGTAACAGACACTGGGGTGGGATTGGCAATTACTCTTCTCTCTCTCCCTGCCCTCTCTTTCTATCTATCCAGATAACCATGAGGCCAGACAGGAGGTGGCAGCACAGGTGGTGGGTCGACAACAGATGGCAGAGGAAGGTGCCAACAGGCTCCGTCGCCGTAGAAACCTCAATAGGATGATGGCCAATAGAATGGCCAATAGTGCCCAGAGAGAAGCAGCAGACAATGGTATTGCACAAGCCACACATACGCCGCGTTTTCATCCCAGAGCAATTCCAACTATTCCACCACTATTGAAATAAATAAAATGATAATATAGTACACCCGTACTGCATCTGCAGCTGGAACCTTCTCGCTGCAAGCGCACAAATATTAAACATTAAAACAACAGACTATAGCTGAACCGATTACAAAGTCCAGGCCTTAATAAGCATATCATTGCAGAAGCACATTCTCGGTTTGGGTTGCGGAACATAACATGGCATACAGGCTGAGGGACGGCTGCATGAACCTTAAAGTTCCTCAAAAAGTAGTTATTGGAACATGCTGTGCAAATACGGCTATAGTATTGCTTCTGCTTAAATGTTGTACAGCAGGGGTTTTTAACGGGGGGTCCGGGTCCCCAAGGTGGTCCGCGGTGGCATTGCAGGTGGTGCGCGACACGAGCCTATGTTGATCAGTCCAACATTGTTTGTTTTTTATATATAAATTCGCTACACAGATTTTTCTAGATTTGTTTGAGTAAAAAAAAAACTTTTATTCGTGTTCAGAATCCCACATTCACATATTTAAATTTTTCAGATTCAATGTATATTGTTTGAGGTTTTTAAGTAGATACATCTAGATTTGTTTGAGGTTTTTAAATAAAACCAACATGGAAAACCACATGTTAAAACCTCCTTCTATCCACACGCACACACACGTAGGCACGCGCGCGCAGGCACATCAGTGGGCGCGGATTACTTTCTAGTAAGAATAGTGGTCCCTGGGACAAAACCAGTTGAAAACCCCTGTTGTACAGCAATAGAGTAACTATCCTCCCACATACAGTAGGTGATGCACTCAAGTACCACAATAATGTAATAATTAATGTATACAATAAAGGTATTGGTACTTCATTCATCCTTACTATAACCTGATAAATACATTCTCCCAAAGCAGACAGTCCAGTGGAGGTGGAGGAGGAATATGAGGAGGCAGAGCAGCAGTCCCAGGCCACAGGGAAAATAGGAGCTAAAAAGCAAAAGAAGCTAGAAGAGAAGCAAGCAAAACGGGCCCAGAGAGAGGTGCGTGTGTGGACAGACAGACTGCGTAGGCTGGTGTCAACAGTGTCCTCAATGGACTGTAGCATGTACATTCACATGCTTTGGTGAACAAAATGGAATAGAAAATGGAATAGAAAACCACTGCTCTGGCATTGGTAAAACATTGACCACTGCATACTGTAAAACATCCTTTACATGTCAGTGTTATCAACAGACATCCCAACCTGCAGAGACTCATTCCCCCCCCCCCCCCCCCCCCCCCCCCCCCCCCCCCCCGGGACGCAATCCGGACCCATGAAGTACCCACTTAACCAGCACGTACCCCCCCCTGAAAACACTATCATGACGCACAATATCTCGAACAGAAATGTCAATTTCACAGTCTCTCGCACCCTCGAAATACAAAATCCCCGATTTCCGGGAGATTGTATAGCATTTGCAGGCGTCAGGGAGCCGCCCGGACCTTCCGGGAGACTTGGGATGTCTGTATCAACTACGCATCCAGTTAATTAGCTTTTCTCTCAATGCAAACTTTTAGTGACCACTCAACTTAGGTGTAGTATACATGTATGTGTAACGTAAAATCCTCTTTAAATATACAGAGTAGAAGGTTCTTGGATTGTGATATTTCTATTCTGACTGACTGGATTGGCTGTCCCCAGGCTGAACTGGAGGAAAGAGAGGAGAGGAAGAGAACACAGGAACTGAAAGAGGAGGAGAGGCGCAAGGAGGACAAGAAGGAGAGAATACTGGAGCAGAGACAGGTAAACCACACACACAGGTAAACACAAATTAACAATGTTATCATATTACATATTTAGTGCGACTCGTCTATATTGTTATTAAGTCAGATGGCTGAGCGGTTAGGGAACCGGGCTAGTAATCTGAAGGTTGCCAGATCGATTCCCGGCTGTGCCAAATGATGTGTCCTTGGGCAAGGCACTTCACCCTACTTGCCTCGGGGAGAATGTCCCTGTACTTACTGTAAGTCGCTCTGGATAAGAGCGTCTGCTTAATGACTAAATGTAAATGTATTTAGGAGGAAGAGGAGCTACGTGCCAAGGAGGAACAGGAGAAGAGGGAGGAAGAGGAGTACCTGTGTCTTAAACAGTCCTTCGTTGTCGAGGAGCAAGGCGAGGCTGACGAGCTCACTGAGCAAGAGGTTAACCCGATTACTTTGACTTCAGACACTCATCTATAAACTTCTAAATTGTCTATAGCCTAGTTTGAAATGACTAGGAGTTTTTGTATCGCCCTGTAATGTTATTAAGTGTTTATTCAAAAGAGTAATATAGAACCATATGTGTGGATTAGTGGTTCTACTTTACAAACTGTTGGTGTACATTTTCTGAATGCACACTTGTACATGTACAATTTTGTGTTCCCAACTTCCAGTCACAAAACCTTCTCCAAGAGTTCATTCAGCACATCAAAGTAAGATTTGTGTATTGGCATGATACTACACCCATTGCCCATTTGGATTTCTACAGGGATGTTACATGCTCTTTCTCCTATTCTAGGACTGTAAGGTTGTACTGCTGGAAGACCTGGCCTCACACTTTGGACTGCGCACACAGGTGAGTTTGAACATAACATTTATTGTGACAGGTTTCCCTACTTTGTCAACTCCAATCTCTAAACTTTAACTTTTGTATATAGGATGCTATTTCAAGACTGCAGGATATTCTGGCTGATGGCTCGATCACTGGTGAGTATGTATGTGTGGGTGGGTGGGGGGTAAAAGATAAAAATAATGTGTACTAATTTTTGTACTCGCTGTTATATTGTTTTTATTGTTGCTTGTTTTTCCACAGGTAGACTTGCACTTATAGCGGTTCATGTTGTTTAATTGTAACTTGTTTAACTACATGCTCTTATGGTTTTTCCCTTTGGCACTTATTTTGGTTGTTCACAATATGTGCTTCATGATTTGGCTACTCGCAATGTTTTGGGGCTATCTTGTTATTATCAGTGCCTGTGCACTTTGTAAAGCTCTCTCTTGTAAGTCGCTTTGGATAAAAGCGTCTACTAAATGAATAAATGTAAATGTAGTGTATTTTGGCTGCATGACTAATGATGGATGCCCATGTAACAACCACTCACGGTACATTTATCACGTTTCAACTTAAATCAAATGTACACATTTTGTTTCCATGTCTCTTTGCTTTCTCTTACTTTGTCTGATCCTCATGTAGGGGTAATTGACGACAGAGGGAAGTTCATCTTCATCACTCCAGAAGAGATGAATGCTGTTGCACAGTTCATCAGACAGAGAGGCAGAGTTTCCATAACTGACCTGGCCCAAGCCAGCAACTCTCTCATCAACCTGATACCCGAGATACACAACACTGCCTGATGGACTCTTACAGAAACTCCTACACACATACACATGTTTCGAGAAACACCCCTTTCAATTATGATGGCACACAACCAGGGCATGACATTAAAATGTTTGCTCACCAGCCACTGTGGCTAGTGGTTTTCCAAAGTTACATACACTCAGCAATTTCACTAGCCACAATTTTGTTGTTGGGAAATTAAATTTTATTTGATTAAAGTTGACTACGGTTTGCTACAATTTTCTTGAAGAACTAAATTTACAATCCTTTCAAATGTAAATGACAATTTTAAACACCCAAAACCAAGACCACGTCAAATGTATGTGTCGACAAATCTTCAGCTCAGTGTGTAAAACTCCTTTTGTATGAAAATATGCAAACGATTAAGACAAAGTAAGGGCGTAATTATATGGGGGGACAGGGGGACACGTCCCCCCAATATTTAAAGAAGGACAATTTGTTCATACTGTATGATTATGCAGGAAATATCGACGACTGCTAGCCTACGTCTTTCTTACCAGCTCCGAAAATATCAAATCCCGGCCAGGTCATTTCCTAAATCCATTCGACTTACCTTACACTATACATTAACGAAACCTATTTTTCCTGAAAATTTATGTAATGTTTTCTCTATAGCTTATACGTCAATGAGTGAGTTAGCAGCGCAACATCGGACCATAGAGTTAATATAACTAACGCTAGAGTAAACTACTATTGTCTTCCAAGATGGCGTCCCCATTCATTTCTATGAAAAGTGCTCAGTGGCGCAGTGAGGCAAGCGAGAGCGCGAGACTGGGCGCGGCCATATTTCCACTTCCGTGTTTTCCGGTCTAGCTTTAAACAGTGGCTCTTTTTTTCCCTAGCTCCGAGACATCGTGCACGCTTGCAACTAGCTGTACACGTCATACTTTGCGACAACCAGTCGCAAGCATAGATTTATATGGTTACGAGCGTGTGAGCTAAGGCAGAATCTATGGGCAGAAAGTCCGATAAGAATCAGAGACATGATGCAAACTTAATGGAAATGTATTCTGTCACTTTATAGTATTCCTTCTACTTGTTTTTTAGAAATAGGCTGTAGGGCTAAATATAGGAGTATTTTAGATGGAACTCATCACATATGTTGCTTTTTTCCCTTCGTGATATGAGTATGATTTCCAACGCATTGAATTGGATGAAAGAAACTGTTAACATGAACAGCTCCGTTGTTGTTCTCGCCAGGCAAAGAAAGCTTAGTTACTTTGGTAACTGAAATCTTCCATAATGCAGACCATAGCTTACTGTCAACTTTATATTCAAACAAAATGCCACGAAATTCACACTGCCTGCAATTTCACATCAGTGTCGAAATGCGACTTCTATTTTATATGTTCAACCTAGAAAACCAAACGTCTATTAATGGATATAACGTGATGTTGTTGACCCGCCCCCTGACTTGGTGACGGGGGGACGACAGATTTATTTTGCTGCAGGAAGTTTCACCGTGGATAAATGTAAGTATAAATACATAAATGTAAGTATAAATAAATAAATGTAAGTATAAATAAATAAATGTAAGTATAAATGAATAAATGTAAACACATGAAAACGTAAACATATATATGTATACACACAAATACATGTAACATTTATATATTTTGTGTCATTTATTTAAGCTTTGTGTTATATAATTATTAGTATTTATCCAAGTATTTATTTATTTAGTTTTGGCCCCTATAATCCTCCATATTTCTCCCTGTGCTCATTCAATAAGTCTGGCTCATTCAGCTCAATGTAAATCGGCTATCGGCCAATGTGAACTTTGGTGATCGTGCCCTGTTAGTATACGCCAGCACATTTGCAGGCAACTTTTATTGACGTAAGCAAATAAATGGGGTGCTAGTTTACCCATTTCGGATTGGTCTCAAACGTAAAAAAAAAAAAAAAAAAACTCAAAGGGGCGAGGGCTTGCATCGGACATACATTTGGCAAGTATTTATGGATGGTAAATAGTATTTGGCTAACATAATCCCTGAGATAAGGACTAGGTGGATTACACTATAATTTTGAGAGAATTGTAGAATTAGTGCGAATTTTGAGCAATACTATACAGCTTGTATGGGACTTTTGACAAGTTAGCCGACAACAACCTACACTCTCAGAAAAAAAAGTACAAAACAGTACCTTTAAGGAACAAAAGCTTGTCACTGGGGTGGTACCCTTAAAGGTACATTGTTGTACCTTTAGACAGAGGAACAAACTTGTACCTTACTTGTTTGTACCTTGTAAAGGGACAATATTGTATCTTTGAGGATCAAAAAAGTACCTTAAACAAAGGTACAACAAAGTACCTCTGGAAAAGGTACAATTTTGTCCCATTAAGGTACCGCCCCAGTGACAAAGCCATTTTGTACCTTTAAGTGGCAAAAATCATTCTTATTCCCTAAGAAGTGAGAGAAAAAAAGGCAAACAACAACTGAATTTTAGACATTTATTTTAGTCCTTAAAATGGAAAACATTTTAATTGACAGGATCTCACAAACATACAATATCACATCCAATCCTATCAAAATGTCGATTGACAGTTGTTAAGGCCACAGGTTATTGCAAAATGTGGCTCATGTGCGTGGACAAGTCCAATGTGCTGGATTAACTTCACCAGTGTGAAGGCTCTTCGAGAGCATTTAGGACAGCTGAATGGTGTAGGCATTGCTGTTGTTGATTAAGCTAAAAGGTTGATTACTCTTGTCACACTAACAGGTAGAGGCTTGTCACCAACCTCAGACATTTTTAGAACATACCGCTGAATGAAAATCAGGGTGTTCTTCAGGCGAGATGGATATACCACGTTGTAGACGAAGTAAGCACAAAAAGCAGCAATAACACCTTCATCCACACCAAGCACCCTGCAGACTGGCTGCCCATCCAGTTTGACCACTGCAGGGACCCTTCGAGTGAGCACAGTCCTCCAGTCAGTGACATCTTGGATTTGTACAGTAGGATATGGCGAAGGTGGTTGATCCTGCAAGAGATATCAGAAATGTAATTGCAGAAGTGTACCACAAACATTCAGAAAAAACTACTGTTCAAAAATATGTGTTGTTGAATATAATTCTCCACATGAAGAAATGTAAACAAATAATAAGTATATGCACATTACACACCTCCCCAAGTATGACGAGAATGTCATTTTTCTCTCTGAACAGGATCGGCTACAGCAGGATTGCAGCTCTGAAATCAATCCCTGAAAAATATGTTTCAAAAATGTAAGAATTACGTGAATGTACAGTGTATTTGGGTTGGTTAGGCCATATCTTGTCTGAGGACAAATATAAAATAAATTAAGCTTTAATGGCTCTGTCACGCCAAATAGTGTCCTAGGGCCAAATAGTGTCCTACCTGACGTCACAATGCCGTTCCGAAGCAAGGACGCGTCCGTCGCTATGCCGACCTTAAATTCCTGACATTCCTGAGATGGCTGCGCGTGCCAGCAGCGGGAAACTATCCTGGTTGCTATTCTGGTTGCAGAATGCATGCAGTTCTAATTGAGTTCCATTGATGTATGTAGTCATAGTATATGTATACAATAAAGAATTACAAATATAGTTTTGAATTACCTATCTTTGTGCTGCATTATAAATGTAATTTAATCCGTGCTCAAACATATATTTGGACTTAATTAATTAATTAATATAATATTACAGTGCATGACAGAGCAAACTGATCAAAATATGATTGTCACATAAATATAGAGGAAAGGTAAGAGGTAGGTTAGTTTTATATACAAACCCCTTTGTTAATACATGGCAAGTTTAGCCTATAGCCTCCTCTACGAATTTACTATAGGCTACTATACGTTTTCACTCGTTCGATAGCTAGTGCTAGCTAGTTTGGTAAACAAATAAATATTACAAAGGTTATTAAACAACTGCCTTCTATGTTGAGCTAGTTGGTACATTTTTTGTCGAAAAAATACCTTATTTCGCATCGATTTTAGCCGACCAGGTAGGCAAAGTGTATAGTATTCTCCCTGCACGCGCAGCCATCTCAGGAATTTAAGGTCGGCATAGCGACGGACGCGTCCTTGCTTCGGAACGGCATTGTGACGTCAGGTAGGACACTATTTGGCCCTAGGACACTATTTGGCGTGACAGCTCCACAACACTAGAGGTGACCATGGCTGATCAGTAAGTCACTTACCAGGGACATCTTACATTTACATTACATTACATTTAGTCATTTGGCAGATGCTCTTATCCAGAGCGACTTACAGTAAGTACAGGGACATTCCCCCGAGGCAAGTAGGGTGAAGTGCCTTGCCCAAGGACACAACATCATGTGGCGCAGCGGGGAATCGATCCAGCAACATTCTGAATACTAGCCCGACTCCCTCACCGCTCAGCCATCTGACTCCCATCTTCAGTTAGGGCAGCCTCTCTTTCCTCCAAAGCTAGATCTGCAAGGGGATATTTCCTTTGTGTCAATTTAAGCACTGTGGGTACTAGGATTTTAAAGCCATCTTCAAATCTTCGGCAGATATTCATTTTATCATGAAGCCGGCCCATTTCCTGAAATAGCTGCAACACAGCACAAACAACAAACAGGAAACATGTCACAACATTATCATAGTATCATCATAAATATGGTATTTCAAAGAAAGCTATTAGTAATTTAATAAGAACTTCAACACAAATGTAGGGAAGTAAAACATGTAGACAAACCCCGCATGGACTCTTAAGGAATGGATATTTGTTAATGGCTTCTTCAACAGTCATCCCATTGGCAATCTCTTGCCTTCTCCAAGCAAATGTCCTCATCATCCGTTCCTCCACTATTTGGGGATCTGGCTGTGTCTTCTGGTACTGGTCCTGCAGGACTTTCACATGGCTCGCTATTGAGGTATCATCCTCCCCAATAATATCCACCTCCTACGACAGAGGAATGACAAACCTTTGCTTATTGGACAGTTGTTTTCCCCCTTTTTGATGTTTATGATAAATGAGCCCTTAATAATAATTATGTATTTCATTTTATGTAGTGCTATATCACAGCTACTTAAAGCACTTTACAGCAGGGACTATTCTCTACCATGCTGGCTTAACCATTGGACTAATTAACCATTAGTAAATATATCTATGCACACAGATATATAGCAAACCAAAAAAGAGGCTATGACCTTTGATGTCTTGGCTCGTTTGCTTGTGTTTTCTTCCTGTTGCGAAGGCTTTTTGTGATGACCAAATTTCAATTTCATTCTTATCACCTCTTCATCATCTACCAGTGGTACCCACTCATATTTAAACTTCCATTTGAGAGACATGTGCCAGGTATGCTATTTAAAATAATGTAAAATAGAATAATTAAATAGGCACACAAACCACTTACAGAGGACTGAAAGCACAAGCATGAAAATACACGGTGGAAAAACAATGTGTGCATCAAAATGCAGAAAAACATAGTTCATATCTTGACTGGATTAGGTATAATTAATAAATGTTGGCAATTAATAATCTGTAAACTCACATAACCATTGCCTTCTTTGTCCTATAAGAAAGGGTACTTCAAAATCAGGGCCTTGCACACTTTTACACAGTCATCATTCGTCGGAAACCTGTGACAGTGATGCAAAAGAAGGTGAGGAATGTAACATCAGACATAGTATTAATAACTCATGCCGTGATCCAGTTGGGTTGCCATACTTACATTTTGATCAGGGCCATGGTTTCATACATTGTTCTTATGATTTTGTTGTGATCGGATCTCTCAATTTTGCATGACGGTTTTTGGTCCAACTTTGTCTGAACATCTCTGGGAAATTTAGGAATGCTAAAAACTGCTGGGAAGGCTGATGATGGGATGTCATGACTAGTGAAATAAAACAATAGTTTTAAAATGTATGTCAAGTCATGTGGCCATTTTCATGTAACCTTAAAGTTGGATTATATGTCTATGAGATTATAAAGTTTTTTTTTCCATGGTTCTGCATAGGCCTAACGTTATAACAATCACATAACATTAGCTACGGTTACCGTTACCTTGATTCCACTGTAACCTTCTCTGACTGTAGGCCTACCGGGACAGGCTCAAGGGTTAGTGTCACGGTTTCTTTCCACTGCTGAACGAATCTAAAAAATTGTGTTTGCTTCTTAAAGGATCCTTCGAAAAGGGATGCAACCATCCTCTCAGTCAAGCCGTAATCAACGGCTTCTCCATCAACTTCATTATCTAACGTACAGAAAAGAAAAGCAGCAATGTTAACCACCACTGTGGTAACAGCATAGAGTAAAACATTTTAAAGGCACATTATGCTAATGCATTATTATGTCTGTATTAGCTTAAGGTTAGTGTAATGTCTTGTTTGTGTTCAAGTATGTATAGTGAATAGATATGTGTGGTGAATGTAACCTTTGCCGCCAGTCTTGGCCAGGACTCTACTCCTTGGCTTTTCTTTAGCATTAACATAGGCCTAGCTATATTTCAGAACAAAGGACTTTTCGGCGGCAAAAACGCTTTTCAACGTTCTCCTCTGACGCAGTGCAGCTAACGGTACTTACAAAGTGTTAGTACCGTTAGCTAACGTGTAGAATGGCAATATGGGACATAATACTGCTAGCTAGTGTTAACTAACACATGACTAACTAACTAACTAACTGGAAATCGTCAATGTCGAGTGTAGCTAGACTGACGTTCAAGTAATGTTAGAGCTAGCTAGGTGACAGAGTACAGTATGAATTTGGCTAGCGCCAACGGTAAAGTTAACTCGAACATCAACACCACAAACACTGATTAAAAATTCACATAATTTACCTTTGAATTTATTTTGCTCCTCTTCGGTGACCTGTATTCCAAAACGGATTAACTGTGTTATTAAATCTTCGGTTGATAAATGTCCAAGTGCGGCCATCCTCCCTACTTAGCTAAATCGACTCTGACACTGTCAGTGACAGTGACTGGCAGTTGGATCACTGTCAATTCACTCATGTATCCTTCCGCGCTGCAATATTTTATGGCAGGCCGTTTTAACATTTATTTCTATAAACGTACTAGTCACTATTTTAAAGTTACTAGTACTTATTCTTTAGTTACTAGTAACTAATCCAATAGTTACTAGTATCTATTCCCCTTTTACTAAGTTTTCATTAGATACTAGTACCTATTCTTTAGTTACTAGTAACTAATCCAATAGTTACTAGTATCTATTCCCGTTTTACTAGTAACAAATTGGACAATTTTACAATTGTATCCTATGGGGCTCTGCTTTACAGATATCTACTATTTGTGTCCAACTAGTATCTATTCAAATAGTTACTAGTATCTATTCCAGGTTTACTAGTAACTATTCATTAGATACTAGTAACTATTCTTTAGTTACTAGTAACTAATCCAATAGTTACTAGTATCTATTCCCGTTTTACTAGTAACTTTCATTAGATACTTAGTCACCCTCTTGGCTCTCGACGAAGGCGGTCGCATTTTTCTATCCTCCCCTCCCTGACCTTCCCTGCTTCGCTCTGTCTTGTCTGTCTTGTCTGTCTCAAGATACTCTCTCACCATCACTCTCCGAAACTGGAAGCATGGAATTAATTAGCTGGTCTCTCAATGCAATTGACACCATCTTCTCGAAGAGAAGTTCGGGTTCGGGGGAACCCAAATGTCCGGACGGGACGTTTGCAGCTGGCTACACGATGGACGCGTGGGACAATTGGCGTGTCGTGTGTCTAGCGGCGCTTTCCGTTGAGGATGTTGAAGACATCTTTATTTTCGGAACCATGATTACAGGCTTTCTGCTGTGTGGATTAGGCGGTTGGCTTGTGTATCGGAAAGTAAGGAAACGGCTGCAGCCATCAAAAGCCCCCTTAGGCTGCCCGACCTGATTGAGACGGTGGGCAGAGCCGTTGGAGCACTGACTGTGAACTTACAGCAGAATAGGGAGTACAACAGGGATAAGTTCGCGGCTCAGCAAAGAAGGTTTGAGGATCTGGAGGCCTTCCTGAAGGGTGGACGTGAAAATTGAGTCGCATCTACTCGTCTAAACATCTACACCAATCTCATCTACTTTCGGCCCCGTAACCAGCTCAGGCCTTGGCCAAGGCCGTTGCTGGAAAACAACTCCCCTGGAGAGCGCTGAAGAGAGACTATCTTGCTCTTCCCTTCCCACTCCCCCACCATCAACATCTGTGGCTTGGTCTCTACCCGGGTCATGACCAAGGACGTCTCCCTGCCAACACTATCTGCATAGAGAGACTCGGACTGATTGTGGCCTAGGTCGAGGGCGCCAACCCAGACCTACTCACACACTAACTTTCACCTACTACAGATACCACCACCCCCCCACCCCCATCCAACGCCTTCGATTGCTTTTCCCTGGGTGGCTGGCGGGTCTGTGTCCAGCGCCTATTACGGTCGCAGGTCCAGATGCTGCTGGTCTACCCCACCCCTTTCCCATTGCAAGTGTTTGTAATGTTGTGTTGTTAATGTTTGTGGGCTTATGTGCTGAGGTTTTTGCCTGTTCCCATACTGTACTCCTCTAGGAGCACTGTATGGGGGTTGCCTTTTTCTCTCCTCCTCTCTCCTCATGTTATGCTTTGCTGTAATCTTTCTGGTGGGCGCCTTTGATGGCTGCCTAGGTAGGCTCTCCTGCCAAATCAAATTCCGTGTCTGTGCAAACTTTCATGGCCAATAAACATCAATTCAATTCAATACTAGTACCTATTCTTTAGTTACTAGTAACTAATCCAATAGTTACTAGTATCTATTCCCGTTTTACTAGTAACATTTTACTATCAAGTAGTCATTTTTACTCGTCATAAGCAATGACGAGTAAAAACGCATTTGTTACTAGTAAGAATAATAATGTTACTAGTAAGAATTGTATTAGTTACTAGTAACTAAAGAATAGTTACTAGTATCTAATGAAAGGTACTAGTAAAACGGGAATAGGTACTAGTAACTATTGGATTAGTTACTAGTAACTAAAGAATAGTTACTAGTAAATAGGGAATAGATACTAGTAACTATTCTTTAGTTAGGGTGATTTCAGGTAATGTGGGACACTTTTTGGTAGAGGCTCCAATAGACTTACAAAATAATTGTTAACTCGCCCCAGTGGTGTTTTTGTAAATCGTTTTAGGGCTTAGGAACATTTTCATGTTGGAATGAAATGGGAATACACAATATTATAGAAGCTACACAATTTCAAACATAACATGACCCCCTCTCTCACTCAGGCAGCATTTTCAGGTAATGTGGGACAGCTTGTCTGGTAAAGTGGGACAGTCATCGTCTGTCAGCCTAAAGTCTGCTAAATGCTAATATAATAATTTGTTTAACTATATACAACAATGCTAGGTGCAACGGTGTGGCAAGATTCATTTACTTCTGGGGTTTGACTTATACAATAGGCATAAAGTGTAACTGATGTAAACCTTAGTGATCTGCAGTCTATGTGCTAGCTAGCTAGTCCCGCTGCGTTAGCATTTTGTTGGACTTGTGTTAGCGGCCACGCATACAAGTCTGAGAGCGCTGGTTCGATGACAGTGTAAGTTGTTATTTAGTTGGGAACTTACGTGCAGTATGATGCATTGGTATTAAACTTTTGAGAACTGTCGAATTAAATTACTTTTATAGCATAAACACAGCATTACCTGAAAAATGCTGTCCCACATTACCTGCCATGATCAGGTAATGTGGGACAGTCACATAAAACGTTTTTTCTTCTTCTAACAAAGCATTATTTTACATATTTTTGTGTGTTTTTCAATCAGTGGTTAAAACCATTCATTATGCTGCAATAGTACTCATTGTAACTTCATTTAAATTCCTTTGCCAGCCTTATCATTGAGAAACAGAATGTCATATGCCACTGAACTTTCTATGCGTTTTTTCTGTATGGACCTCCTGTCAAGCCAGATCATGCATACTCAGATGATGTCAGACAAATAAAAAACCACTGCATAGTGACTAGAAGTGTTGTATTTACGAGTCAAGATCAGCTCTGGTGATTGGATGTCGGTTTTGCACATATTACATCATCAAAATGCATAACTGTCCCACTTTACCTGATGTCCCACATTACCTGAACTCACCCTACTAGTAACTATTCCAACAAGAGATATCCCGAAACCAATAAGTACTAGTAACTATTGCCAACAAGATATCTAGTTAACATGCAAATTAGCTTTAGAAGATATCTAGTTAACATGCAAATTAGCTTTAGAAGATATCTAGTTAACATGCAAATTGGCTTTAGAAGATATCTAGTTAACATGCAAATTAGCTGCCGAAGACCACACCTCACAGAAGACAGCACTACAGTGAACATATCGATGCGACTTTATTTCAGAAATGGCACACACGTGTTATTGAACAAATTCCAACAAGGCAACATACGCCACGCACTATTGATTAATCACTGGTGAATTTAAGAAGACTCGAAGGCATTTTATCGATGGAGACATTGGGAGAACTTGTTGCTAGTCTTTCAGAACTCGAGCTCTCATCACCACGCACTCGATGTCAATAAGAGAGCACAGCGAAGACGCCTTCTCAGACCCTCGTATGCCATCAGGTAACTTTTGGATTTCGCTTTTAGAATAACATTACTCATACAATGGTAATATGGTTAGCCAAATATACCTGATCCCCGTAGGTTATATTCCTTAAACTAGCTTGCTAGCTGGCGAGCGCTTATGTTATCTACCTAGAATACCAGGGCTTAGCTTAGATTTATCAAAATGTCTAGCCACTGGGTGACCAAAGGCAGGCAAGGGGAACTCATATTAATGTTAAATAACCTCGTAAAGTGACATTTGTATGCCTTAAGACCTTAACAAAACAATCACCATGGCAATTACTACACAATGGAACTTGCATTTACCTTAGCTTAGTTCTAACAATAAGGGCCAATATATGGTTATAAGTTATTGGCTATCCAATCAGAATATGCAAAATGTGTGTCATTAAACAGTTTGTGATGGATCCCTTACCTGTGTTGCAGCTGGCTAGGGCACACTCTTTTAAACTTGTGTCCTGTCGCTCCCCACTGTCCTATCTGAGGCAAAGGCTACTATTTGACTGTAGTTCCAAATTTGTGTCCTGTTTTTCATTACTGCAGATACATGGATGACCTCCGCAAAGCAGGACGACTGACATTATCCACCTCTGCTGCTCACCAGGCTGCTGCGCTGCTTTTTGAAAATGGCGTGGGCACAGAATTGGACATGGAAGCTGGGCAGTGCTCTGTGCCGTCACAGTCAACCAACACAGCATACAAAGTAAACTTGTTACACTTCACGTGTGAGGAGTGAAGTGTGGAGAGGGTGGCGGGACTTCCGCTTCCTGGGGGTCCACATACAGGACAGCCCATCCTGGAGTGTGAACACCTCTGAGCTGCTGAAAAAGGCCCAGCAGAGACTGTACTTCCTGAGAACACTCAGGAGGAATAACATCACTCAAAGACTGCTGGGGTCCTTCTACCGAGCCTCCATTGAAAGCATCCTCACATACTGCATATGCATTTGGTATACCAGCTGTACAGTGGCTCAGAGGAAAACGCTCCAGAGGGTCATCAACACCGTGCAAGATTGTTGGCTGCCCTTTCCCCGCATTGGAAGACCTACACAGATCCTGTTGTCTCAAAAATGCCCAGAACATCATAAAAGACACACCCCTGGGCACTCCCTGTTTGAAATGTTGCCTTCAGGTAGACCATACAGATCAATCAAGGCAAGGACAAACAGACTAAAACACAGTTTCTATCGAACTGCAATCACCACTGTTAATGCTGCCAAAACATAATGTGCACAATGTCATGTTATGTATTATGTAATGACTGTGTGTGGTTGTTCACAGTACTGTCTTAGGTATATTTATTCTTATTTGTTTGAGTAATTTGAGCACTTTAGCAATTTTATCCTTTTTATTGATATTGAGTCAATGAATGATGCACTGACCGGAAGCACTTTAATTTCGTTGTACCTGTGACAATGACAATAAAGATCTATTCTCTTCATTTGTATAGTATGAGATTGTGTTGGGGGCACAGCCTGGCCCAAGGAAAATGGTGTATACTGTAGTTACATGGAGATTTTTGTTAATGGACCCAGTGGTGTTTGTTAGGGGACAATTTATACATGAGTAGATCAATAAAACTACCATACTTGAGAAATCCCCAGAACAATATAATTATCAATTCTTGCAACTG
The DNA here is from genome assembly GCF_021917145.1 of Hypomesus transpacificus. NCBI lineage: Eukaryota > Metazoa > Chordata > Actinopteri > Osmeriformes > Osmeridae > Hypomesus > Hypomesus transpacificus. Next base: position 104,753 of record NW_025813707.1, on the reverse strand, counting down.
GCTGAGCCTAAAATATCAGAACAACGACCATTTGGTCTCATAAACACAAGTCCTTGTATTCCACACCTACACTGGTACAACATGATGCTAGTGTGTCCACTTTTCTCAGGCAGACAGTCTAAGAGGTCAAACAGTCCAACACATATTTCCTACAATTGCATGACGTCTGACGCGGGGTCTGTCCGTGCGGAGGAGACACCAGAGAAAGAAGACAATATATCTTAATGATTATTTGTATTTTCCCATGGGACCAGTGTGGTATCATCCCTGTATAATTAATATATCTCATATGTATTTTGTCCAAGAATAACTGGTGGAAGTTGTGGTTCAATGGCAACATTTACAAGCCAGAAGTATCAGCATTACAACAAGCTGGATGATTATCAATGACATTTTCTGTTTTGAGTACATTTTAATTGAATAGCTATTTCTTGATGCTATATATGAAGGCTAAGAGAATTCATCATGAATTGTGTTGCCGATGATGATGTCTGTGCAGCTCCCATACCACACTGATGCAACCAGTCAGTATGCTCTCTACAGTGCATCTGTAGAAGTTAGTGAGGATGACTGAGTCCATGCTGAACTTCTTCAGTCTCCACAGGAAGAAGAGGCGTTTACGGGCCGCTTTGACCACCTTGTCAGTGTGAACAGACCAGGTGAGATCATTGCTGATTGTAAGGATGAGATCTCTGTCTCCAAGCAAGCCGGAAGGAGGCACGACAATTAGAAAAAGGTTGACTTTAATAGTAACAACGTCGGATCATGCCATCAGTCCATGACAGAGGGATAGCATGAGAGAGAAACAAGTCTCTCAGAGGTCCATTATATACATAAGCTGGCCCATACAGATATAGTAACCACCAAAACATGCCCTTAAACAGTACACATTTCACAACTTAATGCACAGGAGAAATAGCACTCAGGTGATGCGTCATAACTCATTGTTTGTACTTTTCTCAAAGGTTAAACAGAGCACATTCCCTAATCTATATGGGTATTGTCAAAGGCCCACTGCTTGACCTCTTGACCACAGCAAAGATGATCAGAGATGAGGCCCACGATGGTTGTGTCGTCAGCAAACTTAACAAGGAGGTTGGGGCTGTGCGTTGCAGCACAATCGTGAGTGAACAAGGTTAAGCACACAGCCCTGGGGGGTGCCTGTGTTGGTGATCAGGGTGGATGAGGTGCGTTCACCGATTCTCACCACCTGTGGCTTCCCCGTCAAGAAGTTGAAGATCCACTTGTAGAGGGAGGTGCTTAGTCCCAGGTCCACAAACTTGGAGACAAGTCTGGAGGGGATAATGGTGTTGAATGCTTAGCTGTAGTCAATGAACAGCATCCTCACATACGTATTCCCTTTGTCCAGGTGGGAGAGAGCGGTGTGCATTGTCAGAGCGATGGCATCGTCTGTAGACCTGTTGGACCGGTATGCAAACGGCATTGGGTCCAGGGTGGGGGGCAGCGAGGAGCAGAGAAATGATTTGACTAGCCGCTCGAAGCACTTCATGATGACAGAGGTCAGTGCTATCGGGCAATAGTGGTTCATACATGTGACCTTGGTGTTCTTGGGCACAGGGATAATGGTGGTCATCTTGAAGCAGGTGGGGGGTACAGACAGGCTGAGGGAGAGGTGGAAGACGTCACTGAAGACCCCTGCTAGCTGGTCAGCACAGCCCAAGGGCCCTACCTGATACACCGTCTGGGCCAGGAGCCTTGCGAGGGTTGATCTGCGCTGCCTCACCTCAGCTGCAGTTAGTGTAGGATAATGTAGGAAATATGTGTTGGGCTGGTTGACCTCTCAGACTGTCTGCCTGAGAGAAATGGACACACTAGTATCATGTTGTACCAGTGTAGGTGTGGAATACTAGGGACTTGTGTCTATGAGACCAAATGGCCATTGTCTCCAGCTACATCCAGCACTGCATTGATGACGTTGTCCCCAAGAAGGTTGTCCGGTCTTTCCCAAATCAGAAGCCCTGGGTTGATGCCGCGGTCCGGGCCAAGCTGAGAGCCCGTACTGTCGCCTTTAATTCTGGGGACCCTGATGAGTACAGGAAGGCCAGATACGACCTTCTGAAGGCCATCAAAGCAGCGAAAAGGGCTTACAGGACCAAGGTGGAGTCCAGCTACCATGGCTCTGACCCCAGGCGCATGTGGAGTGGACTTAAAGCCATTACAGACTACAAAGGGAGAGGCTACAATGAGACCCAGTCCTCTGTCCTACTGCCAGACGAGCTGAACTCCTTTTACGCTCGCTTTGAAAGGGACAGTGACCCCCCTGCAGTGGAGCTACCTGAAGGCCAAGCCAGTGGTGTGCCTACACTAACTGTAGCCGAGGTGAGGCTATGCTTTAAGAAGATCATCCCTCGCAAGGCACCTGGCCCAGACGGCATATCAGGTAGGGCCCTTAGGGAATGCGCTGACCAGCTGGCAGGGGTCTTCAGTGACATCTTCAACCTCTCCCTTAACCTGTCTGTACTCCCCACCTGCTTCAAGAGGACCACCATCATCCCTGTGCCCAAGAACACCAAGGTCACATGTCTGAACGACTATCGCCCAATAGCACTGACCTCTGTCATCATGAAGTGCTTTGAGCGGCTAGTCAAATCATTCATCTGCTCCTCGCTGCCCCCCACACTGGACCCTATGCAGTTTGCATACCGGTCCAATACGTCTACAGACGATGCCATCGCTCTGACTATGCACTCCGCTCTCTCCCACCTGGACAAGGGGAATACATATGTGAGGATGCTGTTCATTGACTACAGCTCTGCATTCAACACCATCATCCCCTCCAGACTGGTCTCCAAGCTTGTGGACCTGGGACTAAGCACCTCCCTCTGCAAGTGGATCTTCCACTTCCTGACAGGGAGGCCACAGGTGGTGAGAATCGGTGACCGCACCTCATCTGTACTGATCACCAACACAGGCACCCCCCAGGGCTGTGTGCTCAGCCCTCTCCTGTTCTCCTTGTTCACACACGACTGTGCGGCCACGCACAGTCCAACCTCCTCGTTAAGTTTGCTGACGACACAACCATCGTGGGCCTCATCTCTGACAGTGACGAGTCAGCCTACAGAGAGGAGGTCGACACCCTGACATCATGGTGTCAGGACAACAACCTCTCTCTTAACATCAGCAAGACCAAGGAGATGATTGTGGAGTATCGGAGGCGGCAGGAGGAGGAGCATGCACCCCTATTCATCAATGGATCGGAAGTGGAGAAGGTCAGCTGCTTCAAGTTCCTCGGGGTGAACATCAGCAATGACCTCACCTGGTCTGTTCACACGGACAAGGTGGTCAAAGCGGCCCGTAAGCGCCTCTTCTTCCTGAGGAAACTGAAGAAGTTTGGTATGGACTCAGTCATCCTTACTAACTTTTACAGATGCACTATAGAGAGCATTCTGACTGGTTGTATCACAGTGTGGTATGAGAGCTGCACAGACCGGGACCGCAAGGCCCTACGAAGTGTGGTCCGTTCTGCTGAGTTCATCATTGGCAGGAAGCTCCCAGCCCTACAGGACACTTACCACACACGTTGCCTAAGGAAAGCCAGCAGGATTCTAAGAGACTGTTCCCACCCATCCTTCAGTCTCTTTACCCCGTTGCCTTCTGGCAGGCGTTACCGCAGCATCCGGTCGCGCACATGCAGACTGGACAACAGTTTCTACCCAAGGGTCATCAGGCTTCTCAATGGACACTGATATGGACATTTTACTGCACACTAGTCACTTATACACTGTCAATTTCAGCTACTGGTTGCTCTTTCAGTAACATTGCACTACTGTACCTCGCCACCAGGCCCCTGTTTGGTCATTGACATAGTCACTGATCTGCAAATTTGCACTACTGCACTGTACTCCACTTAGGTTGGATTAGGTATAGGGTTGTAACAGTTTTTTTTTTTTTGTGTATTAGGGTTAGTATAGCGTACTATTTATTTTTATCTGTAATTTAGGAAGTTTTAGTGTTAGGGTTAGTATAGTCGATTATTTATTGCTATCTGTATATTTAGGAAGTTCACTTATCTAAGCTCAGCATAGATGTAAATTTGTTCTGTGTACTTATATGTTATGTTATGCCAGGTGCTTGCGTTGTCTTGTCTTAAGAATTTCAGTGCCCAGTCTAACCTTGTGTTGTTCTGTGCACCTGACAAATAAAAGACTTGAACTTGAACCATTGTTCTGATGTTTTAGGCTCAGCCAGTTGCGAGAATTGATCATTATATTGTTCTGGGGATTTCAAGTATGGTAGTTTTATGGATCATCTCATGTATAAATTGTCCCCTAACAAACACTACTGGGTCCATTAATAAAAATCTCCATGTAACTACAGTCTACAGCATTTTCCTCGGGCCAAGCTGTGCCCCCAACACAATTGCATACTATACAAATGAATAGAATAGATCTTTATTGTCATTGTCACAGGTACAAAAAAATTAAAGTGCTTCCAGTCAGTGGATCATTCATTGACTTAAAAATCAGTAAAAAGGATAAAATTACTAAAGTGCTAAAATTACTCAAATAAATATACCTAAGACTGTACCGTAAACAACCACACACAGTCATTACATAATACATAACATTGTGCACATCATGTTTTGCCAGCAGCAACAGTGGTTATTGCAGTTGGATAGACACTGTTTTAGTCTGTTTGTCCTTGCCTTGATTGATCTGTATCATCTGCCTGAAGGCAACATTTCAAACAGGGAGTGCCCAGGAGTGTGAAGTGTCTTTTATGATGTTCTGGGCATTTTTGAGACAACAGGATCTGTGTAGGTCTTCCAGTGCGGGGAGAGGGCAGCCAACAATGCTGTTTATGACCCTCTGAGCCACTGTACAGCTGGTATACCAAATGCATATGGAGTATGTGAGGATGCTTTCAATGGAGGCTCGGTAGAAGGACCCCAGCAGTCTTTGTGTGTTCTCGGGAAGTACAGTCTCTGCTGGGTCTTTTTCAGCAGCTCAGAGGTGTTCACACTCCAGGATGGGCTGTCCTGTATGTGGACCCCCAGGAAGCGGAAGTCCCGCCACCCTCTCCACACTTCACTCCTCACACGTGAAGTGTAACAAGTTTACTTTGTATGCTGTGTTGGTTGACTGTGACGGCACAGAGCACTGCCCAGCTTCCATGTCCAATTCTGTGCCCACGCCATTTTCAAATAGCAGCGCAGCAGCCTGGTGAGCAGCAGAGGTGGATAATGTCAGTCGTCCTGCTTCGCGGAGGTCATCCATGTACCTGCAGTAATGAAAAACAGGACACAAATTTGGAACTACAGTCAAATAGTAGCCTTTGCCTCAGATAGGACAGTGAGGAGCGACAGGACACAAGTGTGAAAGAGTGTGCCCTAGCCAGCTGCAACACAGGTAAGGGCACCATCACAAACTGTTTAATGACACACATTTTGCATATTCTGAATGGATAGCCAATAACTTGTCATGCAACACCATAACCATTTATTGGCCCTAATTGTTAGAACTAAGCTAAGGTAAATGCAAGTTCCATTGTGTAGTCATTGCCATGGTGATTGTTTTGTTAAGGTCTCAAGGCATAAAAATGTCACTTCATGAGGTTATTTAACATTAATATGAGTTCCCCTAGCCTGCCTTTGGTCACCCAGTGGCTAGACATTTTGATAAGTATAAACCAAGCCCTGGTACTGTATTCTAGGTAGATAACATTAGTGCTCGCCAGCTAGCAAGCTAGTTTAAGGAATACCTACGGGGATCAGGTATATTTGGCTAACCATATTACCATTGTATGAGTAATGTTATTCTAAAAGCGAAATCCAAAAGTTACCTGATGGCATACGAGGGTCTGAGAAGGCGTCTTCGCTGTGCAGACATCGAGTGCGTAGTGATGAGAGCTCGAGTTCTGAAAGACTAGCAACAAGTTCTTCCAATCGCTGTCTCCATCGATAAAATGCCTTTGAGTCTTCTTAAATTCACCAGTAATGAATCAATAGGCAATCAATTGTGCGTGGCGTAAGTTGCCTTGTTGGAATTTGTTCAATAACACGTGTGTGCCATTTCTGAAATAAATTTGCGTCAATATGTTCACTGTAGTGCTGTCTTCTGTGAGGTGTGGTCTTCGGCAGCTAGTTTGCATGTTAACTAGATATCTTCTAAAGCCAATTTGCATGTTAACTAGATATCTTCTAAAGCTAATTTGCATGTTAACTAGATATCTTCTAAAGCTGATTTGCATGTTAACTAGATATTTTGTTGGCAATAGTTACTAGTACTTATTGGTTTCGGGATATCTAGTCGGAATAGTTACTAGTAACTAAAGAATAGGTACTATCTAATGAAAAGTTACTAGTAAAACGGGAATAGATTCTAGTAACTATTGGATTAGTTACTAGTAACTAAAAAATAGGTACTAGTATCTAATGAAAAGTTACTAGTAAAACGGGAATAGATACTAGTAACTATTGGATTAGATACTAGTTGGAAACAAATAGTAGATATCTGTAAAGCAGAGCCCCATAGAATACAATTGTAAAAATGTGCAATTTGTTACTAGTAAAATGGGAATAGATACTAGTAACTATTGGATTAGTTACTAGTAACTAAAGAATAAGTACTAGTAACTTTAAGATAGTGACTAGTACGTTTATAGAAATAAATGTTAAAACGCTGTCTTCTGTGAGGTGTGCTCTTCAGCAGCTAATTAGCATGTTAACTAGATATCTTCAAAAGCGAATTTGCATGTTAACTAGATATCTTCAGAAGCTCATTTGCATGTTAACTAGATATCTTCAGGATTTAATTTGCATGTTAACTAGATATCTTGTTGGCAATTGTTACTAGTACTTATTGGTTTCGGGATATGTCGGAATAGTTACTAGTAACTAAAAAATAGGTACTAGTATCTAATGAAAACTTACTAGTAAAACGGGAATAGATACTAGTAACTATTGGATTAGTTACTAGTAACTAAAGAATAATTACTAGTATCTAATGAAAGTTACTAGTAAAACGGGAATAGATACTAGTAACTATTGGATTAGTTACTAGTAACTAAAGAATAAGTACTAGTAACTTTAAAATAGTGACTAGTACGTTTGTAGAAAAAAATGTTAAAACGGCCTGCCATAATATTTATGCTTCCGCCGAGTCGACTTCTCTTTAGCCTGTAGATCCTTTCAACACACGCGTCAACCATTATGGTCAGTTTCATAATATAAATAGGTTAAAGGGTTTGAAAATCAAATTCTTCAAAACTGTTTGTGAATATAAATTATTTTATACTCCTCATTAACATGATAAAAAATTATTCAGGGACACCACCAAAAAAAACCATTCAGATTTATTTTGCACATATCCCAAAACTTTAGTTAATTTAGTTTGACAATTATTGAGTTTTTGACTTAGATTATAGTATAGATTAACTTGTGTTTCTATATTGAGAGACAATAATGTATTGCTGTGATGAGCACCCACTAATTCCTGCCGTTTTACATTTAAACATTAAGGTACAGATATGTAAGGGACAAATATGTACCTTACACCTCGGAAAGTTCATGATGTAATATGGAAGGTGCATAATTGTACCGTAAAGGTGCATAATTGTACCTTAAAGATAAATGTTTGTACTTTTAAGGGAACATTTGCTAAGTTTGTACCTTAGGGAACAAAAATTGACCTGTATTGTACCTCTTTTTCTGACAGTGTATACAGTCTAGCATGTAGCCTGGCTTTACAGCAAACTGGGATAGCAGTCATGCAGTGACAGGCTAAACGTACCAAAGCTTTGACAGCGTTTTGGGCTACGTTCCTGTTCTCTGAATTGGGCTATCTAGTAAGTTATTTTAGACGCCTGCCATTTGTTCTTTCTCCCTTCATCATTTTCATCCCTATGGAATTGCGTTGCTGTTGTATTTCGCAGTAGGCTATAGTGGCCAAAAATGAACGAGACTTCAGCAGCTGACGTCCGTTATTTCTTTGGAAAAAAAAGTATGTTTCTGGAGATGTTAGACATTATTAGTAGTAGTTCATTTAACATGTTTGTGAGTTGTGAGTGAATGTATGGGGAAGATGTGGTAATAAGCAAAACACAGAAAGTCCCACAGCTGTCCCCCCCAATGTTTCCATCCCATGCTTCTCTTCATGCCCTTGCGCTGACTGAGACATGGATCCGCCCAGAGAACACTGCAACTCCAGCTGCTCTCTCCGTCCACCACTCCTTCACTCACTCACCCCGCTCAACCGGGCGGGGTGGTGGGACAGGTTTGCTTCTTTCCCCACATATTAAATACACATCCACACCACTCTCTGTTACTGCCAAATCATTTGAACACCATTATGTGATGCTAACTAATCCTATCAAAGCATGCTTAATTGTTCTTTATCGCCCACCAGGACCGCTAGCCGACTTTGTGGAGGAGCTGGACATGCTCCTCAGCGTCCTCCCGGATGATGGAACCCCCCTGATAGTCCTTGGGGACTTCAACATCCACCTCCAAGGAATGCAGGCTGTCGACTTCTTGTCTCTCCTGACCTCCTTCGACCTGACGCTGCTGAGCACACCGGTGACCCACAAGGCAGGCAAACAGCTAGACCTCGTCCTGACACGTAACTGTATCACTGACTTAACCTCTGTAACCCCACTGCACATCTCTGATCACTACTTGATCCAATTCTCTGTCTCTCTCCCTCCAACCCCTCCTACCTCCCCTCCCCTTGTAACTTTCCGGCGCAACCTCCGCTCCCTATCCCCCTCCCACTTCTCCTCTATTGTAACATCCTCCCTCCCTCCCATTGACGAGTTCTCGTCCCACCCCACTAACACTGCCACCGACACCTTGCTAACCACTTTAACTGCATCACTTGACTCTCTCTGTCCCCTGTCTACCAGGCCTGCACGATCTTCTCCCCCCTGCCCGTGGCTTACGGATGTTATTCGTGAAGAACGGTCCACCCTTCGAGCAGCTGAGAGGAGATGGCGCAAGTCCAAAGACGGTCTGGACCTTGATAAGTATCACTCCCTCCTCAAATCCTTCTCTTCTCACATAACTGGTGCCAAAACCCTCTACTTTCTTAACAAAATTAACTCCGCTTCAAACTCCCACAAACTTTTCTCTACCTTCTCCACCCTTCTTAACCCACCTCCCCCACCCCCTCCCTCCACCCTGACAGCAGACGACTTCTCCTCCTTCTTTGAGAAAAAAGTCGCCGACATTAGCAGTCGGTTCCCTAAACCCACCTTTCCTACTCCCTCACCCTCCATTACTGACCCAACTAAATGTCTAAACTCCTTCTCTCCCCTGTCCGAGGCAGAGCTCTCTGACCTCATTCTCTCTCATCGCCCCACCTCCTGTCCCCTTGATCCTGTCCCCTCCCCTCTTTTTCAAACCATCTCCCCCTCTATCATAACTTTTCTGCTCCATGTTCTAAACTCCTCTCTTACCTCTGGCACCTTCCCCTCTGCCTTCAAACAGGCCAGAGTTAACCCTTTACTCAAAAAACCCTCCCTTAACCCTGCCGTCCTCCAGAACTACAGACCGGTATCATTGTTACCCTTCTTTTCTAAAACAATTGAACGTGCTGTATCTAACCAACTGTCTAACTTCCTTTCTCAAAACAACCTGCTCGACCCCAACCAATCGGGCTTCAAGAACGCCCACTCCACAGAGACTGCCCTCCTTTCAGTCACCACTGCCCTCCAGTCTGCCAGAGCGGCTTCCAGGTCATCCGTCATCATTCTGCTGGACCTTTCTGCGGCGTTTGATACGGTTAACCACCAAATCCTGCTCTCCAGACTTTCTGAGATGGGCATCACTGGCACTGCACTCCAGTGGATCTCATCCTACCTGTCGGGAAGATCCTACCAGGTCTCCTGGGGAGGCAAACTGTCAGGCCCACGCCAGCTCTCCACTGGTGTCCCACAGGGCTCCGTCCTTGGTCCCCTCCTCTTCACTCTGTACACCACCTCACTTGGACCAATCATCACCTCCCATGGCTTCTCCTACCACTGCTACGCTGACGACACGCAGCTGTACCTGTCGTTCCCTCCGACCCATCCGGGGATCTCAGCTAGGATTGAGGCCTGCCTCGCAGACATCTCCGCCTGGATGACTGAGCACCACCTCCAGCTGAACCTTGCCAAAACGGAACTTCTCATCATCCCGGCCAAACCCTCCATCTCCCATGACTTCTCAATCACCCTGGGATCTGCGACGGTGACTCCCTCAACCTCTGCCAGGAACCTTGGGGTTACCATGGATGACGAGCTCTCCCTCACGGCCCACATTGCTGTGGTCTCCCGGTCGTGTAGATTCACCCTCTACAACATCCGGAAGATCAGGAGATACCTGTCTGAGCACTCCACCCAGCTGCTTGTCCAAGCACTTGTCCTCTCCAAGCTGGACTACTGCAACTCGCTGCTCGCCGGTCTCCCATCATGCGCAACCCGCCCTCTTCAGAGAATTCAGAACGCAGCGGCCCGTCTGGTCTACAATCTACCCAGACGCTCCCACGTTACCCCGCTCCTCATCTCCCTCCACTGGCTACCCATAACGGCCCTCATCAGATTCAAGACCCTGGTACTGACCTTCCGAGCAGTGAACGGGACTGCGCCCGACTACATCAAGTCTCTCCTGCAGCATTACACCCCCACCCGCCACCTACGGTCTTCCTCAGACAACCGCCTGGTGGTCCCACCTCTCAAGACCGCCCGGTCCCAGAACAAGCTCTTCTCCTGCCTGGCACCCCAGTGGTGGAATCAACTCCCCACCTCCATCAGAGACACGGACTGTCTCTCCACCTTCAAGAGAAGGCTCAAGACGCACTCGTTCCGGGAGTACAATGGTACTTAGGAATGGTTTGCGGAACCCAACGCTAGTTTCCTCAAGGATCACAATGACTCTTGCTTAGACTGTTGCTCTTGTTGGTTAGTGGTAGCTGATTTAAGCTGTTGTATTCTATTTTAGTTAATCCTATTTTATTGCTTTCCTACAGGTACACCTGCACTTAGAGATTAATGTTGTGTAATTTTAACTTGTTTAACTGCATGCTCTTATGGTTTCTTCCCTTTAGCACTATTTTTTTGGTTGTTCACAATATGTACTTCTTGTTTTTGACTACCCGCAATGCTGTGGGGCTATCTTGTTGTTATTATCAGTGACCTGTGCACTTTGTAAAGCTCTCTCTTGGAAGTCGCTTTGGATAAAAGCGTCTGCTAAATGAATAAATGTAAAATGTAAATGTAATGTTTGATTGACTATTTCGCCCTTGAGACAAAGGCTGTTTATCAATCCACGTTTTTTTCCGTTCTTGTGTTCTTGCGAACTCGTTTGACGTCATCTTTTATTGCCCAAGTACAGTTCCAATCCAAAGTCACCAAGAACGCCAAAAATACCCGGAAATGTTCCTGATCCGCCCCTTTTATCCAGGATGCATGCAAGCCCCCACCCCTCGCCCCTCGGCTTGAAGCAACGGCCCCGGTGGATGTAGGTGGTATTGCATGTACGGTTAGGTTTCCGACTCTTCCGGTCGTTTTTATTATATGAACTCCATTCAACATTTACAAAACTATCTCCCCCAATAATTTTTGTTTGATTCTCGAACCTGGCTCATACTTCTAGCTTTTTCATAGAATAATTTTTCCCGATTTTTGCTAAGTTTGAAACCAATCCGAAATGGGTAAACTAGCAACCCATTTATTTGCTTAGTCAATGAAAGTTGCCTGCAAATGTGCTGGTGGATACTAACAGAGCACGAGCACAAAAGTTCACATTGGCCGATAGCCGATTTACATGAGCTCTCGGAGCTAGGGAAAAAAAGAGCCACTGTTTAAAGCTTGACAGGAAGACACGGAAGTGAAAAGATGGCCGCGTCCAGTCTCGCGATTTTGCTTGCCTCACTGCGCCACTGAGCACTTTTCATAGAAATGAATGGGGACGCCATCTTGGAAGACAAAAGTAGCTTACTCTAGTTATTAACTCTCATATTAACTCTATGGATGCATGGGATGGTGACTTGACCAGCGAGAACGCTTCTGATTTCCCAGAAGTCATTGCAAGATGTCAAGCGAGGCGGACAAACCTCAAAACTGTAATTTTTTTATTTCATATTTCAGCTAAACGGTACGTATAAATCAGCATCTGAATTAAAATTTGGCGAGAAATAGGCAATTCAGTCGCTGAAAATGTTCTCATTTTATTGATGAAACGGCTAATTTGTAAATTTGCTCCGACTTGTCGATAACCTAGCAAGCATCTCAGTGCAGTGCAAACACTAGTTAACATTAGGTACTGTAAGTTAGCAAGGGCTACAGAAAACGTAAAATTACAGGTATACGGACCATGTTTTAGCTTTGTTATCTAGTTTTTGTAGTTAGTCAGTGTTATCATAATGTTGCGAGTCCAGGAAAACCCTAACCATCTCAATTCATTCTCCGTCCTTGCGTCCTTGCAAGCCCATTCTTACAAGGAGGCTTGCCAGAACGTTCTTCAAAAGAATGTACTTGCGTTCTCAGCGTTCCGTTCTTGTGTTCTTGCGAACTCGTTTGACGTCATCTTTCATTGCCCAAGTAAGGTTCCAATCCAAAGAACTCAAGTCACCAAGAACGCCAAAAATACCCGGAAATGTTCCCTTTTATCGAGGATGCATCGGCTTCTGATTTCCCAGAAGTCTTTGCGGACTTGCAAGACCATTCTCGCAAGGAAACTTGCAAGAACGTTTTTCAAAAGAATGTACTTGCGTTCTCAGCGTTCTTCGGATTGATAAACAGCCAAAGACAAAAGAGTAGCTCATTGCATATAACGGGGTGTAAAGATGTATTGAAAATATATGAACTAAACAGAATTTATTTTTGTCCAGTAAAATATTTATAAACGACACAATTATTTTAAGTCTCTTTATTTTCGGTTTCACTTTCATCACCAGTTTATCTCTTTTTTCGTCTGCCCTCCGGGTTTTCCTACAACTGTTATGTATCCTACCGCCACATCCTTGCCTTGCACTGAGCAGGGTCCTCAAGTTTGATCAAAAGCCCCACAAGACGAGCTTTCGCATGTGTTCGCTCGTCTATGTTGCTTAGCAACGAGCGTACAGTGGCCGAGACTGTTTAACACAGGGGGAAACGATACGTGCTGGTTGAAATGCGGGCGTCTCGCGGTCAATGCTTGAGGCTTGAGAACCCTGCAATGAGTTTATTATTTTGTTTTGAGAAGACTACAATAAAAAATCTTATAGCGAGAGTTAGAATAGGGGTTATGCGGAGCGCTCAGCGTTCGAACCGGAAAACAGATGTAATCGTTTCCGCTTCTCACTTCTGTACACATCTGCAGCGCTAGGTGATCCAAATAACTTATATTGACAGGGAAGTTCAAGGATTTTATAAGTTGTATTACTCTCTACATTAAGCTAAGTGTGACAGGAATAACGTGATGAGTTCATATAACATTACAATAGCCGTTAGACCGTTTCCCAGGAGGTAGCACTAACGCTAGCTCTACACATTAACTACAACGTTACAGTAGGCTACATAGCTACACAAATAGTGCTAAGTTATCAATGAAATATATGAATTCAGCAAATTAATTTAAGAAGCTCATTTTAATTTAGTGTCATATCCATATCATTATTCTGGTTTCTATAGCTACATAAGCTACATAGCTACATACATCTATAATTACGTTTAGCCTACTACTAGGCCCCAAAAAACATTAAAGTTAGCAGGTGTATAAGATTACGCTACCGACAAAATTGACCTGTAAATAAATACTGTCACACTGGTAGTTGTTGCAGTTGATTGCCAAACTCTGCATTTTTTTAGTCCACTTGGACTTCGTTGTCATATCTCTTGAGAGCTTGTGTTGGGACCGGGCACTCTTGAGCGGTGGGACCACCAGACGGTTGTCAGAAGAAGACCGCTCGGAAAATAACCTGAGTCTCCACTATATTGCGCTGCACCTCAAAATGTTTCTGACCTTAGATCACAATAGTTTCTTTTACCAATTTACTATTTTTATTGCTGCATACATAGCCTAACTCTTACATACGTATACAGTACATTTTCCTCAACCCTTACTGCAGTTCTGGGCTTGTGCCATTGTTGTTCAGTTTCTGTGCAGGCATGAACAAGAGGGACAACCTGGATATTGAGCTCTGAAATGAGCATTGCAGCAGTGTGATTAGCTTTGCACTGACTGGAGATCATGACGACAGGTTCTGAATCACGTAGCACTCTCTAAATATTGCTACTATTCAGATACCGCTGAATTGGTGGCCAAGCCGCGAAGCGGCGAAGCCACCTTAAGTGTTTCTACGTATTCTTCTTATTATTATTATTATTATTATTACACATCTTCTTCTGCCATGGGAGTCTATGGCAGCCCCTAGAACCAATTGGTCAGAAGTTGTGAATTTTGGCACACTATTTGGGACCAGTCCCCTCATCAATTTCACCAAGTTTCATGTCTCCCATTCCAACCATCTAGCTTCTTCAAAATTGCCACAGATGATCTTCAGACCAAGCCTCACAAAAATTATCCCCTGGAGCTTTGATTTTCGCAACCGTTTGTTATATACAGCCACATCAAATTGATGTGGCTGAATTGATGTGGCCGCCATTTTGAATATAACGTTTTTTCGCTACCTCTCCTATAAGGTTTGTCCAATCTTCACCAAATTTGGCACAGATCATCTTCAGACCAAGCCACACAAAAGACATCACATGTTTTTTTGATTATCTAAACCTTTTGACTGGAACAGCCAAACAAAGTCGTCAACCAAGCCACCATAAACGAAGTGAGGTCATATCTCAGCACCTCTTTACTGCATTGACACCAAATTTGGTATAGGGACTAGGGACACTGTTCTAAAGAGGTCCAAAATAGGTCATGCCATTTCACCTCTAGGTGGCGCTGCAATCAGCAACATTTGGCACCATTTATCTTCAGATCAAGCCTCACAAAAGACATCACGTTTTTTTGATTTTCTACACTTTTTGACTGGAACAGCCAATCAAAGTCATCAGCCAATCAAAGTCGTCAACCAAGCCACCATAAAAGAAGTGAGGTCATATCTCAGCACCTCTTTACTGCATTGACAACACATTTGGTATAGGGACTAGGGACCCTGTTCTAAAGAAGTCCAAAATAGGCCATGCCATTTCACCCCTAGGTGGCGCTGCAATAGGCAAAAATGTTCAGACCAAGCCTCACAAAAGACATCACATGGTGTTTTGATTTCTGCAACCGTTTGTTAGTTACAGCCAATCAAATTGAGCAACTGATCCGGAAAAAGGAAGTGAGGTAATATCTTAGCCAAGCTTTGATGCATTGACTCCAAACTTGGTGTATGGACTCAAGGCCCTCTTATTAAGAGGTTTGAGACAGGTAGTGTCATTTGACCTCTAGGGGGCATTACAATAGGTAGGATTGTGTTTTGACCAATAACTGTTGATTTGTTTGGCGTATTTAAGCAATTCCTATGTCTCGTGATATCTTAGGAGATCCCGCGTCTGATGCATGTTAACGCGTGATACCAGACGAATTGAGGCCGCCATTTTGAATGAATGAATACAACTTTTTTCCTACTCCTACACAATGTATCCAATATTCACCAGATTTGGCACAGATTATCTTCAGACCACAATCACCTTGCCATGTAAAAATATGACTGAATTACAGCTGTTTAAAATCCGGCCAAATCTGACCATGCGTGCCACAGGAGAAACGGCTTCCTTTTTGTATTCAGTAACTGTACACAGCAATTCCCAGTGCTGATAATGGCTCACTGGGATAGACTGGCTCCGTTGAAGTGCAAGGTCGTAGGTTCGAATCCAGGCAAAGTCTCAGGCATGTCATGATACTGGTTTATCTGTTTAGTGAAGCCAGGTATGTGACAGTAGCTGTCGAGCAGTATAATCATAATGGCCACGATAATGTTTCATTCTCAGGGGATTTATACTCATGAAGAATCCGATTTATTGTGCTTTGTGGATATAGTGAATCTACATCTAGCCAGTGCATCGGATTTCTTGCATCATAACTTCTGAACAGATTTGTCATAAATCACAAGATTGGTCTCTTCTGATTCTACGTGGCATACCAAGTCGAAATATATCACATTGTCCCGTGTCCACCATTTTGGGCGTCGGCCATTTGGAATTTTCATAAAAACATACTTTTTTGAACTCCTCGTTTGCCGTTGCTCCTATTTTCATGGACATGTAATCAAATCATTTTCAGACTACAATCACCTCGATTTGTCAAAATATGACTGAATTACAACTTTTTATACTTGGTTCAAATCTGACAACGCTTCCCACAGGAAAAACGGCTTACTTTTTTTTACATAGTAACTGAACACAGTAATTCCTTGCACTGAGAATAGCTCACTGGGATAAGACGGGTTCCTCTGAAGTGTAAGGTCATAGGTTCGAATCCAGCCAAAGTCATCACGCATGTCATGATACTTGTTTATCTGTTTAGTGAAGCCAGGTATGCCACAGTAGCTGTCTAACAGTATAATCATAATGGTAATGATAATGTTTCAATCTCAGGGGATCTATACTCAAGAAGAGTCAGATTTATTGTGCTTTACAGATATGTGTCCTCTAACCTCTAGGCGGGCGATCCCATGTCTGACACATGTTAACTTGTGATACCAGCCAAATTGATGCCGCCATTTTCATTAATTAATAAAACGTTTTTGTCCTACTCAAAATGTATCAAATATTCACCAACTATTACACAGATTATCTTCAGACCACAATCACATTGACATATCAAAATAGGACTGAATTACAGCTGTTTAAACTTGGGACAAATCTGACAACCGCTTGCCACAGGAAAAATTCTTTATATTTTTACGCAGTCACTGAAATCTGATTTCCAGCACTGAGAATAGCTCACTAGGATAAATTGGTGTCCTGGCAACGTCAGAGGTTCAAATCCAGCCAAAGCTGACAAGCTTGTCATGTCTCTGATTCTCTGTTTAGCGAGACTATAAGCCACTGCAAAGAAAGCCAGGTAAACCGCAGTCACTAGACGTCGAAAGTTTCTTCTGGGTCATCTGACCTGCTTGGCCACCACATTGCTGCTTGCAGCTATATTTAAGAATTGGTCTTGTAAACCCATCCCTAAACATTAACCTACTCTCAAGCTTTTTTTATTATTCTGCATGGACATGTGACAAGCTGCTCTGACACTGACATTACCTGTCAACCTGTCTTTGTTTGAAACTGGTGGACAAGAAGATACAACATTCATGCATTCAGTACTTTTATTATTATTCTAACAATGTTTTAGAAATCTGAAACACCTGTCAGAACAGCAGTCTACATTAGACCTACAGTCGACACGTTAGACCTACAGTCAGGTGGATTACCTAACTGACCAGCATTTAAACACACAGGACATCGTAGTATTTATACTGTTGGTATTATAACCCCATTGCTAAAATGCAGTCTTCGTTTGACTGTTTTAATCGTCTGCGAGCAACAACAAAATGGCTAAACTCCTGATAGCATACAAGTCTAAACTAACTAGCTTACTGTCATGTTAGCTAACACAATCGCTATATCCGGTGCCGTTAGCAAAAGCTACATAATACCTTCATAATTATGAATAAATGAGGAGGCGTAAAACGTAAATACTTTGTCTAATAGGGTACTCGGGGCTCTGGAAGTCCGTTTGGCAATCCTGTGTACATGGGAAATTGTAATTAAGGGTAGCTCCTTTAAACACCGGCTATAGTAGGTGGCCTTTACTACGCTGTGTTTACCTCAATAGCGGCCGGCCGGAAGTAGTTACGTCTGTTTTGTAGAACCCGGAAGAATGTTGCGCATAACCCCTATTCTACCTGCCAAAGTGGCTAGTAAGAGTGACTGCTTTACCCGCCACAGCCGAATTCTACCCGCATTTGGCGGGTGGGCGGGTGCCAATGTCATGGCCTGCACACAACCATAAACTGGATAAATTGTGTAAATCATTACATTATTCTCATTTGTTTATTCTGCATGTTTCAATACTTGTTAATTGTTAGATTGTGGCACCCTGCTAGGCATCGTTTGCTTTTTGAATTCTCTTTAAAATAGTAGGCTGGTTTATAATAATTCATCTGAAGGATCGGTTTTACTAAATGAAATGCCCGTCGTTTGCCTGTATAGTCAAGATAATGAGTGGCCCTTTATTTGTTGAGATGGAGCAGAGCCCTATTAAACATTCTCTGGATGCAGTTAAGGACTTTGCACACCGAGTCCGAAATTCAAATTCATGTCCGCAATGTTCGCACGTTATAAAATAAATAGCCTACGACCTCACGTTGTGTCAATCACGCTTACACACTGCATCGAAACTTTCGTCCGTCAGAAAAAAGTTTGGATATGATTTGATTTTCTGCCTTTTTCGAATCCATAGCTAGCATTTTGAAAGAGTTTTTTGACAATTCAGTGCCACTGAATTTTGAGGCTGACGATTACGAAAAAACACATAGAAAATGTTGCACTCAGTCAGAGCCTGTTTAAGGAGAGATTGCCCACTCCCTATTAAGCCCCATTGTACCGAATTTTGTTGCAGTTCCACCAGAGAACCAGAGGCATTTTTTTTGCCTCCCCTTTCAAATTCAGAATTCAAATTACTAGACAAAAAATTACATCCTGAGAAAAGTGGATTTTGAGGGGTATCCACCTGTTTCTCCAGCAACCAATGGGTACTGAACTACTTCCGCTTTCCGGTTTTGTGTTTCCTGTTCAGCGTCTAACCTCTACTAGCGTACCATGATATCGACAGAGAAGGCAACATTACATTCATTAGAATAAGTTGTGTTTAACTAAATGTTGTTAACATGAGCTCAGGTTACACTTGTGCCCTTGTCGGTTACCATAACAATTAAAGATAATTGAAGATTTTCGTTGGAAACGTCTTGCTTCGAACATCAACAATTTCGAAGAAATTGTCAGTGTCCATCGCCCGCTTTGCACTCCATGCCAAGGAATAAAGTTGCGTTCACACTGCAGACCTTTTTACCGCTCAGCACCGCCGGCCTTCCCACAGTGCACCACGCTCGGGGGCGTGTCAGACAGATTCATTCAGAGCTGTAGTTCTCTTAAATCACTGTTGTAGTTCGTATAATGTCATGGCAAATGTGCAGACAAAATACAACTTTTACACACATTAAGCAAAAATCCGACACGCATTCTAGATCTGACATTGTCTTATCTAAAGCACAGAATAGGCTATCTTTTTCCACACTTTTTATAGGCCGAGTGAAAGATTAAATGCCACCCGCACTCTATGGAACGGGTCTTGTTCCAGCTGGAAAAAAAGATGCATCAGACATAAACGTTGACATGTGTAACCTTTTATTATATTACTCAAAATCTCTGCAAATCAATCGCTAGATTATGACTTGCCACTACACATTCACTGTATGGATAGCGAGTGGCTGCCAGCCAGCATTTCAGCGTTGAATGTCAATCGTGCGCCGGGTGAGCTAGCTAGACTATGCAGCTAGCACAGAAGAAAGTTACGTAATGTGAAGAAACTGAATTAAAGTACAAAATACAACACACCAGGGACGCCGACAACCTCAGCAACCCTGCGCCAGGCATGATTTCTTTTGTTTATGTCTCTGTAATCGAACATAGACGTATCATACAATACTGGGTATGAAGACACACGTACGATGAGTTGCTCTTCCATCTTGAAATGTCAAACCTAGAAATGTTTACCATGACCAACAGTTGCTACCAGAGAATGTCTAATAAAGAGAGAACTCCCACTCTCGGGAAACTTCCGGGTTCTGAACTGGTTGCAGTTTCACTCAAGTTCCATATGAGGGCGCTAACGGTCGAGTGCAGAATGAATGGAGGTCTATGGAGCTATACCCCTCAAAATCCACTTTTCTCAGGATATAATTTTTATAATAAGGATATAGGATTTAGGATATAATATAATTTGAAATCGAAAGGGGAGGCAAAAAAAATACACATCGCGGGGTGTTGGATTTTTTAAAGTCGCCTTTCTCTTCTAAAAAAACTTTGAAAATGGCATTGACGTCATACACAACGTACAACCAGAGCTACTGCTTGACGGCAAGCTCTGGTTACTTCCACTTTTCTCTCGAGGCATCGACAACACAGCTGACAGGTTAGGCTCTCCCTGTCAATACACATGCTAGAAATAGTTTTGGCTTGCTTATGTTGTTGCTAATGTTGCTAATGCTCTGACATTCTGGTTCTGCTTCGTATGCCATCAAGCGGGATCTCTGGTCGTAGTCAGTCCTTCACTAACCAATCAGCATTCGTTCGCAGAATGCTAGCGTGTTATGGGCCACAACGACTTACCATGTAAGAAATCGAAAGGACATAAGTACTCGTTCATTCAACTTTTGACTTGTAATCTATGTTGAACATGCAAAAACTACAATCAAATCTGAGATTTATCAACAACAACATCAGACGAAAGAGACAAATTTAGCCGTTTAGCTCCACAGACTCCCATTCATTTTGCACTCGACCACGATCACTCCCAGTGGGAACTCTGGTGGAACTGCAACAACATTCGGTACAATGGGGTTTAATAGGGAGTGGGCAGGCTCTCCTTAAACAGGCTCTGGTTGCTACGTTACAAGAAACAAGAAACCAACCCGATTGGCCATCGCTGGCGTTTTCACTTTCGCCACCCCGCTCGCCTTCCCACAATACCCTACGCGAGCGTCGATGCCCCGCTCGCCTTCCCACAATGCCCTACACGGGCGTCAACGCCTGGTTACATTGAAAATTAATTGGAAGCCGACGCCCCGCTCTGCCCGCCCCGCTGCAGTGTGAACGCACCGTAAGGAACGCAAAACAGCGTGGCTTGCAACTTTGAAACTAAAACACCCTCCAAAGAAAGTGTATGTTTGCTCTTTCCATTTCTTAAAAAAAAAAGCCAACCGAACTGTATCCTGATCCGGAGCTTTATCTGGGCAACGCAATAATGGCATCACTATCAATATTGTAGGTGGATAAATAAAGACAGTAGGCATGAACATATTAAATTACAAGTGTAAAAGTACATTTTGTCAAGTGCTGTGCATATGTAGTATTGTATTTTTACTTTCCACAGAATAGCTGCTGCATGGCTACATGACTTCCCTAACCCAGCTGCCGACTGTCTCAATGTATTGTAGCTAATGTATTGTAACTTGCTTAACTACATGCTCTTATGGTTCTTCCCTTTGGCACTTATTTTGGTTGTTCACAATATGTGCTTCATATTTTGGCTTTTTGTTGTTGGGGCTATCTTGTTGTTATTATCAGTGACCAATGCACTTTGTAAACCTCTCTCTTAGAAGTCGCTTTGGATGAAAGCTTCTGCTAAATGAGTAAATGTCAATGACTCCACTTTCCCTCAGCGTTACCCATGCTGCTGTATGTTTAGCTTCATTGACACTGACTGGGCTCTACTGCTGCCTTCAAAAATATAAAGCTGCGGTGTTTCTTCAACAATATAGGCTACCTATTTTGTTACTATGCAGGTATAGTAAGTATATGCTTCTGTGCTTGTGTAATTACGCAACTCTTCGCCATCAACACCTTCAGAAAATAAAAGGTAATTAACAACGTCGATGTAGCTAACATTGGGTCATTGCTTCATGTCATCTAGCCACTCCGTCAGACGGGATGGATGAGGGACTGTTACGGTACTGTCGTCATGACTTGTTAAAACATCCATGGTGTGTATCCACCTCCGTTTTTTGTCCATTTGTGCTTCATCCATGGAGAAACACCGTATTTTATAGCAAACAAGATAGCAATCTACGGTCTAACAAACGTACACAAGCTTCGAACCGGAAAACGAAAACCGTCTTCCGGTTGAAACCCGTTATGAATTTATTTATTTGTAGTTTATTTAGCAGGGACAAAGCAGTGCACATTATTACAAACATGACATGGCAAGGCCATGACACAACTTGCAGATGTGAATACATAAAAGGTTTGTAGCTAGATAGCTAATTTGCAACCTCAGTCCCTGATCAGGCTACCTATTCTAATAAAATATATAAGTCACCTAAAATATACAATTATACAGTTAAACAATATATAGGCCTACAGTATACAATTATTCAAATATATGCTATCTTAAAACATACTTCCTATAACATTATAGGAATCATGGGTAAATTCGCTAACCAGGAAAAAGGTGGTATCTCCAGAGACTGGCTGTTTATCAATCCAAAGAACGCTGAGAACGCAAGTACATTCTTTTGAAGAACGTTCTGGCAAGAATGGTCTTGCAAGGACGCAAGGACGGAGAATGAATTAAGATGGTTAGGGTTTTCCTGGACTCGCAGCATTATGATAACACTGACTAACTACAAAAACTAGATAACAAAGCAAAAAAATTGTCCATTTACCTGTAATTTTACGTTTTCTGTAGCCCTTGCTAACTTACAGTACCTGTTAACTAGTGTCTGCACTGCACTGAGATACTACTAGAGCTACTAGTTTAGTAATTTTTAAATTTGCTCCGACTTATCGACAAGTCGGAGCAAATTTAAAAATTACTAAACTACTAGCTGGAGTCGGAGCAAATTAAAAAAATTGCTGTTTCATCAATGAAATAAGAACATTTTCAGCGACTGAACTGCCTATTTCTCGTCACATTTTAATTCAGATGTTGATTTACACGTACCGTTTAGCTGAAATATGGAAAGTAAAAAATTACAGTTGTAAGGTTTGTCCGCCTCGCTTGACATCTTGCAATGACTTCTGGGAAATCAGAAGCGTTCTCGCTGGTCAAGTCACAATCTGATGCATCCTCGATAAAAGGGGCGGATCAGGAACATTTCCGGGTATTTTTGGCGTTCTTGGTGACTTGTGTTCTTTGGATTGGAACCGTAGGCCTACTTGGGCAATAAAAGATGACGTCAAACGAGTTCGCAAGAACACAAGAACAGAAAAAAACATGGATTGATAAACAGCCAATGTCTAATAAAGATCCTTAAACAGGCTCTGGTATCTCTAATAAAGAAAAGGCTCTGGTATAGCTGCATAGACCCTTCATTCATTCTGCACTCGACCGTTAGCGCCTTCATATGGAACTAGAGTGGAACTGCAACCAGTTCAGAACCCGGAAGTTTCCCGAGAGTGGGAGTTCTCCTCATAGACAGAGTAAAGAATTAAAATAATAATACAAATCTTTATTATGTCTATGGTTCTCCCCATATTAGACATTCTCTGACTCAGTGTGCAAGGGCCTTTATGCTCGTGTAAGTAATTTCCTGTCATTCCGGAAGCAGAAAATTTAGCCAGCAAAATGAAATAAACATCCTGTTCATTGGCGAGGATCCTGTAGTCGGACGCTGAGTGTTTCGTGCCCGAACAACTAGCTGTTTAGACACATGAACAAGGTGGCCAGCAAAACGTGAATGGTTATAAGCATTTTGGCAATTCCTTATTAATGTTGGGCGGGCAAGTAAATGAGTAAACCATGGCAGCAAGCTAGTTGGTGTGTTATGCGCGTGCATGAAACGTTGGACTAAAATATTTTTCCACGTAGCTAAAGTAAACGTAATTCAACAATTCAATGTTATCAGAGTTGAGTGTCATGTCAACTGCAGTGCTGCAATGCTGCCTATGTTCAATTAAATTTTCCCTTGGTTTGAGATGATGTCATGAACTATCTTGGCTATGAAGTTTCAGAGCTGGCTTGTTTTTTTTTATTTTATTTTTTATATTGTATTTGCCTGTTAACTTACATGATTAGTATCTGGTAGGTAGGTCGTTAATTAGTGTAGGCCTAAATTGAGATGTCATAACCAACTGCACTCTGTATAAAGCTAGCTGTAGTAAGAGTACGGCCTACAGCAATTTAAACCTTTCCAGGCTTTTGGTGTTTTTCCAAACTTGTCTGGGTAGACTTGGGGAAAAGCAATTAATGAATAACTATCTATTTGACTGTAACAAGTGTCCTACAAGTGTTATTCTCAGTTAAGAAATTTGGCAGACTCTGCATTTTACAATATGGCCAGTTAATTCAGTTGTTGCTTATTCCTCTTTGCTATCCAGACATGACTCTCAGTATGTCCCCGGCCTCAGTCTGCCAGTGTTTCACACTGGTGTCACTGTGTACGTCCATAGCTGACCCTAACTGGATCCAGGTCAGAAACAGCTCTGACCCCAGTGGTAAACGGCTCATCTATGGAGTGGCCTTTACGCTACAT
Source organism: Hypomesus transpacificus (assembly GCF_021917145.1). Classification (NCBI taxonomy): domain Eukaryota; kingdom Metazoa; phylum Chordata; class Actinopteri; order Osmeriformes; family Osmeridae; genus Hypomesus; species Hypomesus transpacificus. Next base: position 80,586 of record NW_025813707.1, on the reverse strand, counting down.
GCTGGCCAGAACCTCACAGACACAGGTAGGAATGTGTGCAGGAAGACCACGTTATAGGTGGCACGCCAACATATGGCATTTATTTAGTAACATATAATGTGCTTTATGTGATTATCTATATATATACATTTTTGTTGTTGTTGAATTGTGTACTTTTTTTGTGTTAGAGCGAATGAGTTAATGATCGTTTTGTTAATGCGTAACTTTAACATAGATCTGTGTTGGTGTACATGCATGCTTGCCAGAGCCATAATGTGCCCATAATCTGTGTCTTGTCTCCCGCAGGTCCCCTGGGTGGCATGAACAGTTGGGGGATGTGGCTACTCTATGTCCTGGCTGCTCTGTGCTACAGCACCGTCCTAATTTCCAGCTCCTCCTTCCTGCTGGACTTCATAGGGGGAGGAATGTCCCATCCACGGCTGGTGGTGTCCCTCCACATCACAACAGGTATCCCCTGAACTCCTGTCTTACCTTTAATCTAATTATCTTTCTGTTTCACTGGCCTTCGTTAAAACATCCTCCCTCCACAATATGCTCATATTATTCTGAAAATGTTCTGATTATGAGGAGGTGATAATCTAAATACTTTAACCATGTAGGTTGGTCGGTTGAGCACATTGTAGGCTGGTTGGTTGAGCTCTCCCTCCCATTCTCTGGGAGTCAATAATGTGTTCCATTTTCTCTTTTCCTCTCTCTCTCTATTAAGTGTCTCTCCTCCTATGTGCTCTCGGAGTGTGTGGGACCTGCTTGTACATCATCCACCATAACCTGCAAGAGGGCAAGCTGGGTCTGCTGTGGTTACGGGACTGGGGGCCCAGGTGGGGACCAGGCTTGGGCCACCCCACCAGGGATAGAGGTAGAGGTGATAGGGAAGGGGCAGCATCAGGCATGCAGCCATATCCAGGGGAAAGCTTCTACATTGCAGTGCTTGGCCTGCTCTTCTCGGGCATGGCCTCCATCATCAGTATCAAAGGCCTGGGCGACATGCAGCTTGACCACACCCACAGGGGCTACACAGTGGTGGAGGAGGACTGCAACACAGAGCCCCTCACACCCAGAGAACCTGCTCAGGGGGCAGAGATGGGAGAGGAGTGTAGGGTGGTGTTCCCAGAGTGAGATCGTTTGGAATGGCCTCCAACAGCACAAGGGTGACAATTAGCCTCATGGTTGGTGTCTTACCATCAGGTGTGCTAGTGACCACTGAAGTTTTAGTGTCACGGGCAGAAGTTACTATTGGATGTTGACCATTGCACTGAAAATGAAGGTTGCTGTAAGAGCAGTGTAGATCTCCATACTAGTTTTATTTTTACTTTATTTTGGTCACTTACCCCCATTTTCCTCAGGTGCAATCCAGCCCCAATCCGGAGAAAACACCCCCAAAACATTACGTTTAAGGCTTTTATTCGTCTGCCTATTACTTTGAATGATGATAATCTGGGATTTAAATACAATAGCGAAATGTAATTCTATTTACCCAGTTTTTTTTAAAGGTTTTGATCACGTTTTTACAGTAGTTTAGAGGAAATATTAAAGTACCTATTGTATTGGAATTTGTAAAGAAGTGACCTAGATGAAAATAAGTGCACCTGTTAAAAAAACATAAAGAAACAGATTCTTTATTTTCTGAATTTAAAGATTGATTGTTTGAGGATTAGGTGTACATTGATGTTGGACAGTTTGTGTGTAACCATGAAAATATCCCACGTTATGTTATAACCTTTTTTCATGGTCCTCACAATTTAGAAAATATCCCTGCACTGAGTTCAGCCCGAAAGGAAATGTTTCAGTTTTGTCTTCACAGGTGGTTTTGTGAAAATGACAGTGAAACTACAGTATTTGCACAGTCTTCCAGTGTGGCACTTTTTATTTACCCTCTGGAAGACAGAAATAACTTTAAATTGAAGATTTACCTGTGTTTTAGGTAAGCTTTAAATCCTTTTGGAGAAAATTGATATGGTCTTCTTTAGTTTGTATGTTTTTATTTTGCTGTTATTGCTGCTAGTGTTACTTCATATTCATTGAGTGGTACTTCATATATTATAGAATGTATGCAAATTATGTTGAATGTGACACTTTATACGGTTTATGATTAAACATGTTTGACATTTCAGATTTCATAAGATTAATACAGACGCTACATACAAAGTTTGGACACATGGAATGGGAAAATGTGTCCAACCTTTGACTGGTGCTGTACATATTGTATGTTAGTGTGCTTTCTAGTTTAATTATATAGCACAAACTATCTAAAACCCAACTGTTCATACTGTATACTTGATGGCAGCCAGTGAAACAAGCGTTACAGGTATTGTGGCATGGTGTGTTTTTTATTTTTATTTTTTAATCAGAATCCACTCATCTTCTCACACTGTTAAGGTACACATGAAGGAGTTCACCTATCAAAGTAGATCATTGGTATTGGTAAATTGACTGATAACAACTCTAGGCTTTATTGCCTTTTCCGAGTCTTATGGCTGGAGTTTGAATGGTCTAAGCATTCCTACTCTTGTGTCGATGTATCCAATTTGAAATGTTCAATATTTTGTGTGTGATTCATTTATTAATTAAACTGTAGTGTTAATGTGAAATACCGTAAATTGTAATTTATTTCTAGATAGTTTAGGCCCCTTGGAGCCGAGTGCACTCGTGTTTACAGTTCAACTGTTTACTGTATCAACCATTCAGTGTGTTTTTACATCGGTTTTAGACAGCAAAGAAAATGTGTGTAGGTTGTTGGTCAACTCGTCCCGTTATCTGGTTACTAGGATTATAATTCCTGGAGAGCAACCATTAGTTGACATGTAATTTTGTAAACTTGTAATAAACCATACAACCAACCTTTCTTCCAGTTGATAGGCAACATAAATACAAATTACTAATCCAAAGCGACAGAAAGATAGCCTTGAGTAACCAAAAGGATATGGGAATGTTATTTAAAGAACATGTTTTACCTTATGACATGACATTTATGTGAAATTTCTCAAAATAAAATTCCAGCAAAATTTACGTCCAGTTTTCCATCTTAGACTTTCTAAAATTGATATTTGATTTTCAATATGATTTTAAGCATCTTATATATGTGTCTCCCGCAAAAGGTATCAGATTTCCACAAACAAATAACAAGTATTTTAAAAAGCACACTTGAAATCCCTTCTGGACAAGTTCAGGTTCATTTTGTAACAACTACAGGTAGATTTAAATGTTATTATAAATACTGTCCTAAAGGCTGGAAATAGTTATTACTTATGCCCTTGTAGCACCTGTATCTCATGTTCAATGTGAATGGAATCACAAGAACATTGAGAACTGGTGCACTATAATTTATCTGGATAATTGAGACTTGTACACACTTTTCCAGAATGACCAGTGGTGGGAATTAGAAATGGATCTGGAGTTGGTCACCGGTCAATGCTCTGCAGCTGCTCACTGCTCCTAGTGTACAAGATGGATACAAAATATATACACATTTATAACATTTTCACAAACTGTACCCAAATGAACATAAGCTATAAATCTGGAGGTGGTGCCTGATCACTGCCCTACAGCTGCCCATCGCACCTACTGAATAGAATGGGTGACAAAACAACAGACGTTAAAACATGAAACGTAACACAATAAACATCAATGCATAGCTAAAGGTAAAAAAGTCAACATCAACGGATAGTTTTTTTTTTAGGGAGTGGGATAAAATCGTAACACTATCAACATAGAGAAGTCAACTTTATTCATGAAGCACATTTAAAAACAACTTGTGTTCACCAAATTGCTGTACAGGCAAAACTAGACATATTGATAGGACATGACAAAAAATTATTTTTGAAAATCCTAAGAAAAAATGACATGCTGGTTTGTTGCCTTTTGCTGGTCCGTTTTGGGGTTGGTCCTTTGTCATGGCTTTGTGGATTGCTGGTTTGTGGTTATAGCGTAACATCTTGGCTTAACAAGGAGTCACCCTCTATTAGGGCCCCCTGTCTCATATCACCAAGATGTCATTAGAAAATACACCAGAGTTGAGTGGCTGGTCGGCTGTTGTGGTGTGACGTCTTCTTGTCGTGTTGATGAGATCCTGTGTTGGAAGACTTTGGAGCCGCTGACTGTTTTGAGTCATGTTTTTTCTTTGCCCTAGATGTTGACGTTAGAATACAATATACAGGATTATGATAGCTCTAGTAAATTTGCAATAATGCTGATTGGAGACAGTCTTGTGCTCTGGAGATGTAAACATGATCCAACAGTGTGTTCTTCTGAGTGGTGGCTTCTCTGACCAGTTGTGTATATCCTCTTGACTGAAGAAGGTTGGATATTGGCTTTTTTCCACTGGACAATAAATCTTTGTTGAAATCTCCACAAAGTACGATAGGGTGGCAATCCATAATGTCTAAAGATTCCAAGAGGCTTTGCAGGTTTGAAAGGAAGGCCGAATCCCAATACTCCCCCTTACCCCTTCCCCTTAGTTTTGCGCGTTCCCGTGAAAGCTAGTGGTGTCCCAATACTCTTTTTGAGCTAGGGGTAGGGCTAAGACTAAGGGGTACACCCCTTAAAACCAAGTAAAATCGGGAGCTTACTTGAAACCTAGGGCTATGTGAATACTGTGCGACCGGCAACAATGGTGGCCAGATCATCCAGAGAGTCCGATTAATGTAATAATTTCGTCTTAAATATTTGATAAAAAATGTATGACAGTCTTGTTTTGTGTTATACACAGTCCCGAACATACATATTTGCAACAATTTTCCTAATTGAAACGTTTAAAAAAATCGCTAGTTTGATACGCTAATGTTACAGTGCTGAATTGCACAACAGTCCCGCATTTCTTTGACTATCATGTCTACAGTTTTAAGTCAACTCCATTAGCAGCGAATTTCGTTTACTATCAGTGCATAACACTACTTGCTTTGGAGATATCGATACGTGCTAGATGACGTACCTGAAACCAAGTGGTGTCCCATTTCTTAGGGATATGTAGCCCTTACCCGTCAATTTCAAGGGCCAAGGGCTAGGGGTAAACTAAGGGCTAGGGGTAAGGGGTAAGGGGGAGTATTGGGATTTGGCCGAAGTGGCCAATATTGTAATCCGGTGGTCTGTACACAACAGCAATCAAAGCTTTGACAGGGGACTCCAGTTTGACAACCAAAAACTCCAAGTCAGTCACATTTTGAAGATACTGCTTTTCACAGGTGTGACAGGTGGGAGGGGGATAAACCAGGGAGCCATTTGGTTCACCTGGTTCTGTCACATGACCACCGTAATTTCAATTAAATGCAGGTAGATGGCATACCACAGTTAGTGTTGTTTTCAATCAGAGCTGGCCGGCGGTGATAAATTGGAAGCGGGTAAGGACAAGCGTCACCACGTAACCCATGTTTACTAATATTTGTGTTTTAATTGAGATTTTAAGACGGTAAATGTGAGGTGAATTAAACAGAGTAAATTGTGGGAGTAAATGAGAAATGTTTATACTGCTTTGTATTGATTATGCATTTATTGTCGTTGTAGTGTCCTGTGCTAGAAACGCATGGTTTCCATCTGCAATCTGACCTCAGCACAGACGTAAAGGTATTAATTGACCAGTGTAATATTATGTAAAATCAGTACGTTTTGATACACGTGGCTAATATAATGTCTGCTACTTTCAGGGATCATTAGTAGCCACTGTTTTTCCCACCGTAGAATTTCACTAAAAACCAACTATTTAAAACATTCGCTGTTCCCCAGCCTAATAGCCTATTACAGGACAGCAGTTCAGGGCTTGCAGTTTGCCGTTGAGTGCCTTTGTTGTGTGAAACCACCTCCAAGTTTTGTGTGTCATTTATTTTGTTGGACGGGCGTTATTTAGTTTCTTTGCAGTGAGAGTGCCCCCCTTTTTTTGGATTGATTTAATTATATTAGTTTGATTTGACTTTTTGTAACAGGCAACGTAATAAGATTGCAGCCTTGGTGCAGCTTGTTGTGCTAGTGGCTCGAGGGAACACCAACTGTACCGTAAATGAAGTGCATTATTTTTGTACGCCGCCTCTTCCCCTATTCATTTAATTGAACACACCTTCGTGAGAACTAACTGTTCTAGCTTACCGCTGGCTCTTGGTGAAGAGCCAGTAGGGTGTAGGTTACACAGGCATGGTAATGTTCTGACATTCATAGGGACACCACCTCCTTTTTTACTCGCAATGTGAGGATGGTTGGTGTAAGAGAGGTGTCTGTTGTGTTTGAACATGTTGTAGCCCTCCAGCTGTAGACTTTCAGCAACAAAAGATCCTGATACTGTAGATGAGTTTCGGTAAAACATAAAACATCTCCAAGTGTTAACTGACGATGAGACTTGATATCTTCAATGTGGGCTGGTAATCCTTCCGTGTTGTGGTGGATTATCGTCAATGTTTGCGCCTTGTTTGTGGTGTGTTGATACTTGATAAGTGGCATAGGGCTGTCCAACGATGCTCTCGTCATTGAGTCCAGTGATGCTGTGATTGCAGGATCACAAAATATCTTATCAAAGTCCGTCATTTTCAGTCCTTGCAGTGAAGTTGTTCTACTCAGAGCCATGTAGGCCATTCAAGGTTGGAGGACACGCTTTACCAAAACCACTGCAGATTGTGTTGTCATCCCTTGGACTTAGTGAATTGTACATGCAAAAGCCAACTTGATGGGAAATTGCCTGCGAACCACTCCTTTTTGTTTCAGGTTCCTCTACCCTCTCTATGTACACCAAGTTTCCAGCTTCACCTGATGAATTGTCCCGATACCTTTGTCCTGCATTTGGATTGTCAAGCACAAGTCCCAGCAAGTTAATAGCTGTAGCACCATTCTCTGTCTGGGTGACTATTCTCGCAATCTTTCCAAATGTCCCGTTAACAAGCCCGTCTTCCACATCTATGTTTCTGGTGATCATGATTCGGGCACCTTCAGCTGCTTGTAGCATGTCAAGCAGATTGTCCTTTAAAGGATGGTGTTGCTTCTTCATCACTCCAGTTTTAGGGTCTCTTCTATAGTCCTCTGCATCTATGTTGATGATGTTGGAATGGAGAACAGACACAGTTGCAGCATTATGTCTATCAACTTCTTTGTTGGTTGAAAAGATGTGTAGCACGTCATTAGGGCAGCGGGCGGGGTCAGTCACAGCCTGATGAAGCAGAGCTTTGTCATCATTGCTCAAGGCGTCCGTCTTCTGCTTGATGAAGAAAGTGTTTTGTCCGTCTCTTCATAAATGGAGTGACTAAATTCAGTTGAGTTCTGGATTTATCAATCTGCAGATTGGGAGAGAAAACCAGACCTCTGACAATAAATGACAACACAACACCAGGCTTAGGTCTCAATCATGTCTCTCTCAACTCTGAAGGCCGGAGGACCATCTTTTATAGGGCACAAGAATGTAAACATAGATAGTGACAGTCAGGCAGTAATGACGTTACAACAGTCTCAGAGAAAGAGATTCACTGCTCCCAACACATGACAACTCTCAGACTAGAGTTCATTGGTGGAGCTCTCCTTGTAATCATGACAAAGGACGTTTAACCAGTACTTTCTCCTGATCCCGAACATCTATTAATCCTGACACAGACACAATCTACTCTTATTAATAGCAAGCTTACATGAGAACATACTAAGTAGTATGTAATGACTAGTTCTATTGATCAGTGAATAATGTAAGCACACAGGAAATCGCAATTTCTTCCACAGTCCACCCTTTTGACGTTTAACATCAACACAACAACCATTCATCAACTGTTTATCTGGGGCCTGCTGTAGTGCCTTACATTTCACAAGTTTCATAACATAACACGATTCTAGAAACATAGGCATATTTCTCTCCTGGACATAACCAAGGGTCATGCTCTCGTGAGCTCAACACAGCAGGGTATAGACCAAACACTGTTCATTACATGTAAATTCAGAGCATTTCAAACAGTATACAAGCAATAAAGTAACCATTATCTTTAATTATTGTTAACTGATCTGTGGTCAGATCTATTCAGATTGCATACAATATTGTGTATCAATTGGAAAATAGAAGGAGGCAAATGGCCATCTTTATTACATTGGCAAAGTAGTCACTTGGTACTTGAGATTACATATCAGACATGTCCATCATTCTCAGGGCAATACACTTATCAGTTTTGCTTACTTTTGTCTGTGGCTTGATTTTGGCTACCATAATCTTACTGGCAGGCTTCCGAGAGCCTACTGCACAGCACTGTACACAGCAGAAAGTACACATCTTCCAAGCACAAACCACAATCAGCACAACAACGATTAACATGCCCAATCTAGTGATTCCCATTTCAATAATAGTCGAAAAAGAAACCCCAACCGAGGATGTCAGTCAGCACAATTCCAAGCTTCAAGTTCCCCCAAAGATGAAATTATCTCTTTACGTAATGTGAGCATATTTGTGATATTAGCAGATTCATCTGGGATAAAAGTACATCAGTTAGGACCTATCACAGGGCTGACAACAGATAATCCAGTGCCATACGGTTCTGTAGCACTACCTGCCTCATGGCCTTCATCTCAGAAGCAACCGCAGTTAAGGCGTCAGCTGTCTCATGACCAATAGACTCCAACCCTAGTGCTAAGCTCCTAATATCTGTAAAGGCAGTGATAACACCATTCACAGGGAAAATGGCAGCTGAAAACGTGACAAGTGACTGAGGTATTTATTGAATCCACGTGATGTGATCCCAGATTCTTAGCATCTGCTTTAATAATACTTATTTTGTGGCGGTGCCACCAATGTCTGGGCAAGGGGTGCAGGGGCAACCCATCTATAGGTCTGAGGGCTCCTACAATAAACCCGAGGTAACACGTTTCTGACCAGTCGGCCGGCTGGAAATAATAAGCACTCTTACCACATCCCCACATGGTGCCCTTGTTAGCTGCATGAGGAAACCAAAATGGTGATGCCCTTATACAGTACTTACGGGTCCATCTGCAACAGGCAAATCGTGAAACAGGCTGTTAGCATACATAAACACAGTGTGGTTGAATGTATTTTTTTCAACTACCTTCCCATAATTATTTGAACATTTAATCAACCATATACTACATCTTCTGTAATATGCTAAAGGTGTATGAAGCGCATAGTCAACAAGATCAGGAATTAATGTCACCCGTCCAAATGGTATACAAGACAAGTAACATTGAACTCAGATACAGTTGAACTTTCAAATCATCCAGTAGAGTGTGAGCATACATTGATACATGTAAGGATACGGTTTCTTTCTCCAACACTCTCACTGTACCACTGTGCCATACACATAACCATGCAGGTGGGGCATATTCAAGAGATGACTAATTTGTTCCACAGAACAAATCCAACCCTACACAAAACCACTTCTTAACCTTACACATATCAGCCATTGACAGAGGGACAGATATCCCTGGATAACCTCCAGGGTGCTTGGGACTCTAACCACAAACTCTGCAAGGTCTGTCCCCTCTAATACTGGTCCAGTCATCTTTTTTCGTCCACGGTAAGGTGTTGTTGTACAGATTGTTCTTCATGTGTGCTTTATGATGAATCTCAATGTTCACATCAGTATATTTGGGAGCGTGCAATAATGACTCTCGGTGTGGCTCATGTATGCGATGTCTGTGGACTCGTGCGTCCAGTATCAGTAAATGTCTGTCAGGTGTGTGCGTCAGTATGTCTGGATCTCATCTCACACCGTAGCTCAGGCAGCGGCCTCAGTTTCATTGAAACAACCGAGGGCCTCTGCCTCAGTATCCTTTCGTCCCCTTTCTGGGTGCTGTCATCTACTTCATGTAGAGGCCGGAGGAAGACTGAAAGTGTCTTCCCCTCTCCAGGCTCCTCTCTCTGGTTCCCCGTCTGGGTGCTGTCATCTGCTTCATGAATCACACATGGGGGAGAGAGTCATGGTAGTAACAGCAGCCCCTCTCTGGTGTTCTCCATATGTGACTCACCTTTCGACGAACACCTCCGGGTGGGTGCTCTTTGGGACCTCCTTCTCGGCACCCCTGGATTGGAGTGCTGGATGGCGGGGTCCTGGTTCTGGCTCAAATCGGTCCGCTGGACTGGAACCTGCTCCCGGATCAGCTGCTGCAAACGGGTCTCCACCCCCCTTGGTGTACTCCTGGAAGAGTGACCCAGTGGGGATGAGACAAATTAAGTGAAGTTGGAGCAGGCACCATTTGGAGGTGCACCTGCTCCTCCACCGGTCCCTGGCTCTCCGTTGGAACCCTCCACTGTGTTGTTCGGTGGAGGGGCTGTTTTGCAGTGTGTCGCATGGTTTATGTTGGACGACCCTCCACTTTCACAGCTGTGTGAGTCACCAAGAGAAACAGCTATGGACTGCTCCATCTCGGTGAGAGGCAGTCCTCCGTTTGTGCACTTTCACGTACACGTAGTCTCCCGGTTGATAGGGATGACATGGCTCCCCAGGCAGGGCAGCTTTCACCTGTGAATGCACAACGCTGGCTGCTCTAGTTAGGGCGTAACAAAAGTTTAACATTGTATCATCCATTTGGTGGATATCCATCTGTGTCAATGATAGTGGGAGAAACAGGCAATCTCATTGGTCTCCCAATAACTATCTTGTGTGGGGAAAGTCCATTCCTCCTCTGGGGAGTGGACCTCATGGCCATAAGAGCTAGTGGAAGTGCATCAGGCCACTTCAGGCCTGTCTCCTCACATATCTTGGCTAGTTGTTAATTTTTTTTTTTCACGTTGCCTCTCAACTGCCCCTGCAGACTGTGGGTGGTAGGGACAGTGGAAATGCTGGTTGATCTGGAGCGCTTTAAGTTCCTGAACAATTTGACCCATGAAATGTGAACCTCTATCACTGGACAGTCTTTGCGAGGATCCCATATCTACAGATCACATCTCTAATAATAACATCTTGGCTACCGTGGTAGAATCAACTTTCCGACATGGGTAGGATTTTACCCATTTCGAGAACATGACAACAATTACAAGTACACACTCAAAATTACAACACTTGTTCATCTGCATAAAATCAATTTGTAAATTAATAAAAGGACCACTTGGTGGTGGGTGGGCTGCGTCTCTTCTCTTTGGTCCCTTTTCGGGATTATGCTGCTGGTAAATATGACACTGAGCACAATGTTTCTCAGCCTTTGTGGAAAAACCAGGTGCAAACCAATCTGTATTTACTATTGAGACCATACCCCCCTTGCTCGTATGGGCACATCCGTGCGCCATGCGAGCCAACCAAGGGAACAATGCACGTGGAATCTTTCACACAGCCAACATATAACCAACCATCCCCCTCAGTGTTAGCAGCGACTTGAAGGTCCACCACAACATGAAGAGAGGGAGTGCGCATTTCCGGTTGCTGAGACACAAAAAACAAATAGAGACCTGGGACACATCAGAGGGCCGCAGCCTTTGCTGCAACATCAGCTCAAGCATTTCCTCTTGAAACATATTTTCTGTATTGTTAGAATGAGCCTCACACTTGACAATAGCTAGCTTTCTCGGTAGTAATATTACATTATCAAATCATCTTTCCATTCTTGATTGCTCCGCCTGAGGAGTTAATGAAACCCCTTTCTCGCCATATGGCACCAAAATCGTGAGTAACTCCAAATCCATACCTTGAGTCAGTGTGAATATTTACAAACTTGCCTTCTGACAAATAACATACCCTTGTATAAGCAAAACTCTGCTTGCTGTGCAGTGCATTTTGGAGACAGTTTACCAGATTCGAATGTCTCACTGCCCGTGCAGACCGCTTATCCGGAGTTTAGAGAGCCATCCCATGCTCGGGACGAAGACCCATCTACATACAACACAAGTTCAGCATTATCCATAGGTTTGTCAAACAAATCAGGTCTGGGTGTTAGGACTTGGCAACAATGAAGCCGGAGCATCTATGGATCGTAATGTTACCTTGAGTCAACAAAATCAGTTTACTTTGTAGCTCTCGTGGCTGACAAGTATTGAGTTTTGGTGCGTAACAGAAAAACACTTACTGCAAGAGGAACCATCACTGCCAAGGGCGACCCCAGCACTATATCTGAAGTTGCTTCCACACATGTTGCCGCAGCACAGACTGCTCGTAAGCACGGGGGGAAACCTGCTGCCACAGTATCTAAAGAAGAACTCACATTGGCAATAGGCCTCTTAAGATTACCATGCTGCTGGGTCAGTACACCCTGGTGTAGTCTGGCAGACCGAGAGCTGGCGCCTGGGCCAAGGCCTGCTTGAGAGATACAAATGATTTATCAGCTTCAGTTTTCCACAACAAATGAGTATCAGTCTCTTTCCTTAAATCAAGGAGAGGTCTAGCCAACACAGCGCAGGGTTCTTGCAGGTTTCAGTAAGTCAAATTTAAGACCTTTTTAAGACATTTTAAGACCATAGAGATTTAAATTTAAGACCTACACAACGCATTACCCGAAAAATATTTAAATCAAAAGACTGAAAAAAACATGTAATTTCTATGAATGGAATTCATTTAAATTAAAAGAAGCATACATTTAATTTACAGATAAAGCAATCACATTAGTAACCAAATTTAATATTTTTGGGGCAAAGTTTGCAGCGAGCCTGGAGCTGGGTAGTGCTTGTAACCAACAGCGGAAATCGCTGTGATCTCTAGCCATAGGTGCGTTCGACTTCATGCAGCGCCGGCGTCGTCTGCAGCCGGCTGTGCCGCTGCATGAATTCAGTCCATGTCGAATGCAACTCATGTCTCGTTGAAAGTACACTTTCCCATTTTCCACACGTCGCCGAATTTTAACAAACTCTGAGGAAGCGCAGACGTATTTCGCATGCAGGTATTGCAGTTATCACAGGATTTGTAGTTTTATCCCCGCGTACGGCTATCCTCCAGAAAGAAATACAACACACCAAACCAACGTTTGGAGGGCAGCGTTCTGCTGGTTTTGTTTGTAGCAAAGACTCGCTTTGTAGGCTACGACTCAATACTTTTTTGCTACCTTGTAATAACTTTCTGCAGCCTGCGTGTCTGGAAATTAACGAGGGTAATACCTTTTTAAGACCTGACAAAATGAAATTTAAGACCTCGGATGAAAATAGGGACGTTTTTAAGACTTTTTAAGGCCTTAAATTTAAAGTTACGAATTTAAGACTTTTTAAGACTTTTTAAGACCCCGCGGGAACCCTGCAGCATAATCAAGGATCTACTAACGACAATACCCAGCTGAACCTAGAAAAGACTTGAGTTGTTTTGGTGTTCTAGGCTTCGGTATCCATTGGATGACCTCCACTCTATCAGGCGTCAGTAGACGCTCTGTACTTTTGAGTGTATGGCCCAGATACTTGACATCCTAAGACCATAACTGCAGTTTTGCCTTTGAGGCCTTGTGGCCCTTCTCAGCCAGTGCCTGTAGCACAGCAATAGTGTCCTGTTGGCAGGATGCAAGATTCTTAGAACATATCAAAAAGGTCATCAATATACTGCACCAGAGTACAACCGGCTGCTAAGGTGACATCCTGGAGGTCCTCTCGTAATGCTTGACTAAACAACGTAGGTGATTCGGTGTACCCCTGTGGTAGAACTGAAATGTATAGTAGACCTGGTGAAACGTGAATGCAAACAGATATTGGCTCTCTTCTGCAATGGGAACAGAGAAGAAAGCACACAATAGTCATTCACAGAACTAGAAAGTAACAGGGTTACTTGCTAAGTATCGTAACAGGGTTAGGCACAACAGGATGTATAAACCCACAATAAACTTCCATGTATTTTATTAGCTTTAAAGGATCAAATTGACCTTAAGTCTACCTATGACTATTTGTTTCAACAAAGCATCAATAACTGGGACAATACCTTTCCCTACTTCTTCATTACTAGCATACTGAGGTACGGTTCTCAAGAGTCGTACTATAAACAAGATAACAACTGGGGTAGCATTCTTAATGCGCCCAATATGATTAGCATGTGTGGACCACAGGAGCTCAGGCCCAGCTTCTAGCAAGGCCACATCTGCGGTCGCTAAAATCTCTGCATTCCACTGCTAGGGGATGTGTATGGGATTGCTAGGCCAAGTGTTCTTTATCCTAAGGAATAGACAAGAAAATTAGTAGTGCATAACATTTCGGTTCAGTTTGCACAACAAATTCCTTTCCAACAGATGTATTTGACACCCCATAGTTGAAAGAAATACATCATCATTCAAAGATCCATCTATCCACCCATAAGAGCTAACTGACAGTTGTGTCCACCGGAACCCGAGAAACTACCACTACCATCTCATTGATTTTGGGTACTTCCTACAGTTGAACTGGCTGACCTAGTAGCTCTGTATCTTACTTGAAAAAGAAAGCTCTCTGCCTCCCCTATTCTTAATTATTATTATTCTGATTGTGGCTGTTTACTGTCTGAGTGTCCTTGAGCAGGCCACAGCAAGCTCTTTGTTCTGAAGAAAACGGAAGGGGTTCAGTGCAGTAGTATGGAGTACGTGACTGAAGGATACTGACTGTACTATACTGTGCCGGGACAATCACTTTCCCTGTGGTGTATCTGTTTACAGAGTATGCACATATCCCTGTCTATCTCTTACTCCCTTTGCTGTCTGCCCCTGGCTCTCCTTTTCCTTTAAACATATTTTTTTTTTCCCGTAAGACATTCATTTGCAATGTCATTAATTTCTCAACTTTTTTTCCTGCATTTTCCTGCATCAATGTACATTGATATTTGACATAATCCATAACCATATCAACAGTTTTGTTCTCCCAATGTAGAACCTGTTTCTTAACTTCTACCTGGAGTTCAGGAAACAATCCACATATGAACACATGACAAAGTGGCATGGGGATGCAGCTGCTGTAAAACCAGAATGTTTTTTTTTTTTTTTTTTCAAACATGTCCTAGTAAGTCTCTCCAGATAGATCTGTAGGATCCTCATCTTTTCTCTGTTTTCATCCATACACTTTGCTCCAGTCAAGCAACACCCCTCCAGTATTGCTGCCATTAAACACTATTAGAAATCTATGCTTTAAGGTTTCTCAACCCTATAACCCTTGATTCAAATCAATAAAAGTAGGTATGTTAGCATTGATAGCTATTTACAAATCTCTTAGAAAATGTTGCTGAGTCCTCTCATGTCAGGAAATCCCTTTCCTAGCTCCCTCAGATCAGTCACTGACCATGGGCTATAAAGGTACAGAGGCTGTCATACATCAGGGCCTGGATATGCATTTACATTTACATTACATTTAGTCATTTAGCAGACGCTCTTACCCAGAGCGACTTATAGTAAGTACAGGGACATTCTCCCAGAGGCAAGTAGGGTGAAGTGCCTTGCCCAAGGATACAACATCAATTGGCACGGCCGGGAATCAAACCAACAACCTTCTGATTCATAGCCCAACTCCCTAACCGCTCAGCCATCTGACCCCCGATATGCACACATAGGATTCATTTTACTGGGGGTTCAACTGATAGTTACAGGCCTTCCTGATTAACTCCCCAATCATATTTGCTATTATATGAACCTCAACCTTCTCTTGTAAGTACTGTTCTGGCTGCACCTGACCCGCTGCTTCCCCTAATAATGCATTTTCCCTGTCTCTGGCTCTCCTCTCTATAGCCACAGTTATAGCAACATCATCTTCATTGTTGGTAAATAGGCTACAAATCTTAGTTAGACTCTCTTGTTTGACTTAAGAATTAAGCTACCTTCAGCCTGTTTCACAACTACTAACTTCTCACAATTAGTTTTGGCCCTGTTAGTCTGTTCAAGCAACTTCATGATAACATGTTCAAGCAATGTTTTGAGTTCCCTCACTCTATGACTTTGTTCAGTCTGATCATCTTTTAACAATGACTTTTCTGTTCATATCGTCTCTGTCTCTCAAGACTAGCATTCTATCAGAATCAGTTTTAGCTTGATCTGACCGTAATTTCTCAAGAAAAATGCCACATCGTTTCTTAGATTCAGTTAACCATATCAACATTTGCCAGCTGTCATATTGTTTACACGTCCGACTTGTTTCCTTGTCTTTCAAAATGGCCTTTTAAACTCCAATATTTTTACATCAAACGTTCCCTCCAGCAGAAAACAATGTCTCGGGTCATGATTAATCCAAGCATTCCATCTCTCAATACTTGACACTGCTTGAATTCCATATAAATCAAACATATATCGGGCTGGACTAACAACGTCTCTATCGCTCCTGTACTGGAAGCTAGATTGCCTGTACTGAATTACAATGTATCTGAATACAAAGTATCTGTAACAAATCTCATAACTGTAGGCTATGTAGCCAACTCTTAAAGATTTACTGCAGCAAGAATCACAGCACTTTAGAATATCGTCACAAAATCACATAGCACTGTAGAACAGTCGCACAATCTCATAGCACCTTAAAACTGTCACAATATTGAAGGATAAAAGAACTACAATATCATGTGGTAGTGAACTACAAATATGGCCTTTTTCAAGCCAAACTATCCTCGCCCTTCATCATGGGACGCGCCTACAAAGAGCCAACTCTTTGGGAACGCGCATACAATAATTTCCACAACTCCGTTACCTCATAAGTAACAAAAACCACAATTCGTGCTTAAAAGAGACGAGTTAATTCATAACAGTCTATCTTTCCCTTAGTATTTGATTGTGTCCCTCGCTGATCATTAAATGCCAAGCTTGTCAGTTAAAAGCCTAACTGTCCCTTTACATTGTCAAAGTATCCCTAACTTGTATAAAACCACTTTACCCTTAAAAGTTGGTCTCTCGCATAAAGCCTTTGACCCTAATACATTATGGCCCACCTAAGTCCCAATAAGATCTCTGTTCAAAAGAGAAAAGCCCAACACAAAACTTAATACAGTTACAA
This sequence comes from Hypomesus transpacificus, assembly GCF_021917145.1. NCBI lineage: Eukaryota > Metazoa > Chordata > Actinopteri > Osmeriformes > Osmeridae > Hypomesus > Hypomesus transpacificus. The sequence goes on along the minus strand of NW_025813707.1, from coordinate 63,800 downwards.
TTCAAACAAAAATAGAAGTCCCAATGAGATCTCTTTCAACTAAAATTTTCAGCTGTAAAAATGCATTTAAAAAAATAACACATACCTTTCCTTGTTTGGTTCACCCCTGGTCTGTATCTGTAAAACCATACTCTCTGTTAACAGATCCTTTTCCTCAGATCAAGAGTATGGTCCGTATTCTCTGTTAATAGATCATTTTCCTCAGATCAAAAATACAGATTATATTACATACTTCTTCAATACTTCAAGCGACCAGGGTTCTTGTACGCTATCAGAGTTTGCCAACTCTGACCTAGACAAAAAAGTAAAAATAGCAAGTCAATTAATGACCCAAATTTACTAAACCAAAACTCTAATATTATCTTCCTCCTGTTGAGGCCTAGCAGACTCTGGTCTGCTAAAACCAGGCTCCCAACTAAACGTCACAATAAAAGGTTCTTAAATTGTTTACGTTACCATACCAGCATCGCAGAGGGACAGCAGGCGCACCAAGCATAAAGCAGTCCATGAATGGGGTTTTGGAAAAGGATCCTCTTACCATTTCGTTTTGTGCACCACGGGTTCTGCTTTAACTGATGCCGCCGTGGGTCTCTCCTGGATCTGGTTCTGTAATCCTGCTGCTCGACAACGCCAATTGAGAAGAAAGTGTTTTGTCCGTCTCTTCATAAACGGAGTGACTAAATTCAGTTGAGTTCTGGATTTTAATAAATATTTATCAATCTGCAGATTGGGAGAGAAAACCGGAGGGCTATTGCACGAAACCAGGATAAGGGATTAAGTCGGGATATTCAAATTATCCTGGATGAATTTAGCTTTGAGTTGGTTGCACGAAAGCAGGTTGAATTAAACCCAGCCAAGTAACCATGGAGATGTATTCTTTGCAGCTAACAGCCAGGCTAAGATTAATTCTGGAGTCTCGTGTTAAATCAGCTGCCGCTCATATCCGAAATAAACGTTTTTAACAGTTATTCCGCTGTCTTCTGAATGTGTTCTTATGTATTTTTTATTAACATGCATTATTTGTCACTATTGCTGTCACAAGTTTAATTTAAACCCTACTATTGCAGTTGTTTAGAAATGGTTGATGAAGTTGCAACTGTGATTTCAATGTCAGTAATGATGGCGATATAGCCTACACTGCTCAAAAAAATAAAGGGAAGACTAAATTAACACATTCTAGATCTGAATAAATAAAATAATCTAATAAAATACTTTTTCTATGATTCCATTGATAATTGATCATTTTTGTGTGATTTTGTTGTCATCACATTCAACTATGTAAAGAAAAAGTAGCCTATTTAATGAGATTATTTCATTAATTCAGATTTAGGATGTGTTAGTGTTCCCTTTATTTTTTTGAGCAGTATATAAAGTCCCATTCACCTGTGTTTCTTACTGCAACATGGCATGCCCATTTCTGAACTAAGTTTTGGATGAAGAAGCATTGATATTGAGACGTGGTTTCAGACATGAGATGTTAATACATTGTTTTACAAATATGCTTCAGTGTGGGTTGAAGTCACGTATTTTTCTAGTTTCTTTATCTCCAGATACAATTTCCTCAGTGTTTTCTTCTTGATTTCAATACCAAGGTCTAGATCCTGGAGACCTTTACTGACAGCAATCTGTGCATCTGCCAGCTCAATTAGCTTTTTCAGATGTTGAGTAGAGACATCTGACAGTTTGTGAATTCTATAAACCACCCATTGATTAGCACAGCAGGAATTGTGCATGATTTAGATTTCCTTTAGCCCATACTTACTATGTTGCCAGGCTGGCTGTCAGGCTGTAGCCTACTGCGTCTGGATCCTGTTACAAATATATATTATGAGTGCTATATAACTTACTTTTATTGTATAAATTGTTGTGTGGTTTGAGTTGTATATTCTCATGTGATGCCTTCTTGCTGCATACAAATTGCCCTTCTGGAGCAAGGAATAAACTGATCTGAAATGACTTCTCATCCATTATGGGCTAAATATGCATTTCCATACGATTTACATGATACCTCAGGCCTTCTGGAGTACAGTGACACAGTCTCCTCATCATCAGCTGCAGAAGCCCCTTCCTATACTGCAGAAGTTCCTTCCCCCTGCCATATTGAATATAATTTGTGTTGACAGGATGTACCAAGCCATGTGCTTTTAATGAATAATACTCACTGGATCTTTGTCTGGTGGCAGGAGAGTAACTGTGTTTTAAACCAAGGAATGCCTGTGATGGAAGGGATTCAAGGTGGGACAGCTTCTGACCACCTGCAAAAACTGCCCTCTTCATACAAGGTACTTGCAGGCCTTGTGTGTCCAGCGACACAGTTACTCTCCTGCCACCAGACTGTAGCAGAATATGTAGCAGGCATCTTGTAAGTAATTTCTACATACCATTTACAAACTGTTAAGGCACTTACCAGCCTGCAAAATGTATTTATATTTTATCTTGACTTGTTGCCAGGATCTTTTTTATCCAGTCATGTTTGTTCTGTATGAACATTCATTGTAGAAATACATTTAGAATCAGACACCGCTTATAGAGATTTGTGTATGGTTGTAAAACATATTCTTACATTGTGAATAAGGGTTTGAAATTAAACCTAGTCTTTAGGGGAAATTTCCCAAGGAAAATTAATTCCTTCTGCTCACTTTTAAGGCAAAGTGGGATGAATAGTAATAAATTGTATTTACATAGTGCTTTACATGGTAGGCTACTCAAAGACACTTTACAGTAAAACCAGCACATTTAGCACATAAACACATATACAGCAATACAACCAATACATAAAACAAGCATATTAAAAGCAATTACAGTGTACAACTTTCTTAGTAAGTAGATATTTTTCAATCATTATGCTTTCAGTCGGTCCGCGATTGTCTGCCAGGCTTTTCTCTCTGTCTAATAACAGCAGCCGTATTTCCTTTTTTACATTTTACATGCTTCACTGTGCTTCAATTTCCGTAATTAGTTGCTGCTTATATCGGGTGAAAAATATGCTGCACGCGTCTTCTCCATTTCTGCATCAGTCAATCTGTGATCGATACCATGGTCTATTTAAGAAATCCGTGAAGGTGCACTTATCCCAACTATGTACATCTGGATTGACATAGCTTCACCTTCTCATCCTGGTTTGGCAAACGTGCAACCGAATAAGCCGCGATGAGCGGATCACACTAAGTCCAGCTGCGCTTTTTCAGTTATCTTGGATTTCTTTATTCTACTTTTGTGCAACAGCCCCCAGACCTCTGACAATAAATGACAACACAACACTAGGCTTATGTCTCAATCATGTCTCTCTCAGCTCTGAAGGCCGGAGGACCATCTTTTATAGGGCACAAGAATGTAAACATAGATAGTGACAGTCAGGCAGTAATGACGTTACAACAGTCTCAGAGAAAGAGATTCACTGCTCCCAACACATGACAACTCTCAGACTAGAGTTCATTGGTGGAGCTCTCCTTGTAATCATGACAAGGACGTTTAACCAGTACTTTCTCCTGATCCCGAACATCTATTAATCCTGACACAGACACAATTTACTCCTATTAATAGCAAGTTTACATGAGAACATACTAACTAGTATGTAATGACTAGTTCTATTGATCAGTGAATAATGTAAGCACACAGGAAATGGCAATTTCTTCCACATGCTTCACTCTGATTCTATTCAAAAGCTCAGCGAATGCAACATCATCTCTCTGAAGCATAATATCTGTGAGTGGGATCATTTGAAAGTAGTCTTTTGTCATTTCTTCTTCAAACACGCAGAGCGGTTTACTTCTTCCCAGTGGGGGGAGCTGTTAAAAGTCTTGATTTGCTGTAATCTCCAGTTGACGTAGGCAAACAAGGGCTTTGAAATCATTGACACCTCGTCAATAATGATGATCTCGGCATTTGACATCTGGGCCCTCACTTCATCAATGAGATTTCCAAGTCCTTGGTACGGTGACTTTAAGCATCGTGGCAACTTTAGGACATAATGCAAAGTGTTGCCTGAAATGTTGAAAGCAGCGGTTCCTGTAAATGCAGTCAGTAAAACGGTTGGCATGGATATGTCGGTTTCCTCGCATAGTCTAGGCAGTTTACTGAGTATTTTTTTTGCCTCAGCATGAACACACTTTATGAGGTGAGATTTTCCTGTGCCTGCGCCACCAGTGACAAAGTAAAAGAAAGGGTCAGGATTTAGGCCACGCACACGGTTAACGCACCACTCACAAACCAAGTAGAATGTGCCAGCTTGTGTCCGGTTAAGGTTTCGATACATTTTGCGAACAAAATCAGGGCGGATTTGTGGGGCCTTTACAGTAAATGCAATCCCCCCAGTTTTCTTCTCACGTGTAAACTCTGGAACATCATCTTGTTCATTCTCGTGAAGTGGTTCTGCTTGTTTTCGTTCTTCTGTACATTCCAACTTCTCCAACTCAGCTTCTGGGGCGAAGGTGTTCCAAGCATCTTCCAAAGAGCAGTTCTGCATGTAGTCGTTTAAGACATGTTCCACTATCTTACTGTGTTGTTCAAACTTCTGTTGGTTTATTTGAACAATTGTAGTCACTGCGCATATCTCATGTGTTCCTGGTAATCTCACATGGGCATGTTTGTAAAACTCCTGGTGTGTGGGGAACATTTCCGTTTTCAGCGATGACTCTGACCGATGGGGGAGGTAGAGTTTGAGCAATCTTCCATAGAAGTTCTCAGGGCCCTTCTTTTCTGAAAAGCGAGCATATCTGATGATTGCAGGCTTCCCTCTGGTGCGTTTCTGGATCATTCCCATGTTGTTTAATAGGCTGACACGCTTGCCGTCTTTTGTTTGCTTCCCGTAGACAATCCTGTAACGTGATGCAAAGTCTGCTAGACACATGTTTTCAAACCCTGGTGTTACAGGCCTGGCTCTGTATTTGTAGGTTATACCCGTCATCCACACACTAGGTGGGAGACTCATTTTCAGTGCGTTGTCACTCGTTTGTAGAAATAAAACCTTGCTTGAGCAAGACTTCATTTTCAGGCTGCACGTACGGGCCACAGACTCCTGGGTGCTGACCTCTGTGTTTGGAATAAGCCCGAAGGACACCTTTCATTTAATCTCGTTCTGTCTGATTTCCTGGGCTCATGTCTTTGACTATCGTTTTGAGATAGTCACTCATCTCATGCTCTGGCTTGGAAATGTAGGAGAGCATGTACATGATGCAACCATACTCACCAAGAATGTACTGGATGTCCATGTTTGCGTTCCATGCCATTAGCAAATCTGGATTGTAGTTTTTCACCTAGCAGTCCTTGACATCACGCTTCATTAAAATGACGCTTGTGGAGGTAAACAACTCAACATACGTGTTGTACTCATCAAATGTCATATTACACTGCGCCAATAGCTGTGACGTCTTCAACCTGTGCTTTTGGGTCGTTAACAAGTCCCAGACCGGTTTCAGTTTGTTCTTGGCTGCTTGTGGTGCCATTGCATGTTCTTGGGGTGGTCCTTCCTCTTCTTGTGGCATAGGGTACGTTATTCACGTTTTTTTTACAGGTAGTTTTGGAAATCCAAATCTGAATACTTTGTTACCTTTCCTGCATGAGTTGGAATGACTTCTGCTGTGCATTTGAACGTCCGTGACATATCTGAATTAAGGGTTGTTTGTCTTCATCAGGCAGCTGGCGTGAAATGTAGCGATCCACAAAGTCACATACCTTGTCATCCTGGTCTTCTCCGACGATAAGAGCTCCTGCTACCCAATAGAGACAATGTATATGGGGGCTTCCTCTCGCCTGAAATTACACTTGGTAAAAGTAATCGATAATTTCACCGATTGGCTGCGCAGGACCCAACAGCAAATGCTTTATGAGAGCATCAACCCTCTTGTCAAACAGGCACATGGTGGTTACAGGGTTCCTTCTGAGAATGTCACATTTCCCAGCCCAGTCTAGCTCAGAAAAATCCACCCGTTGACCTTGTTGTGCTTTGATGGCTGGGATTACCTCTGGCCATCTGAATTCTGCAGCAGAGAAGGTCAGGAAGAAAGTTGGCTTTCCTAATTGTCTGACCATGGCTAGCAAATCCTTCAGAGTTTGATCCCAGTAAGCTGGAGTCCCTCTCAGTGGTTGTATGAATCTTGTAGCATCTCTGTTTCTCACCAACCTCTCGACCTCACATTTGTCCTGTAGCAACTTGTTGGATATTTTGGTCTTGGATTTTCCTTAACTGAATTGACATGCTGCTTTTTGCCATGTAAGTCTCTGTGACAAACTGCGCAAAAAACAGGTAGCTTTGGTCTCTTGCAAAACAAGTGTCAACAAAGAAAAGCCTTGCATTGAAATACATGCTTGGGAATAGTTTTACTTGTCTTGTCTCATCTAATGTATTCCTTCCAGTAGGGAACTGAACAGGGAAAGCCATTGCCTCAAGCCTTGGGACTTAGGAAAAGCTAACAGGCGTGTTTCCTTGTGCTGGGGCGATGCTGAAAATCCCATCCCCGTAAGTCAGTGTTTCTTCTCCAAGGTCAGGTGGCTGTAAACAACTGTCTAAGCCAACTCCAGGTCTTAGTGCAGCTTTCTCAGTCTCTGCATTGGGAGGTTGTTGGTCATGGTCTTCCTGTTGCTCATAAGCAGGCTGTAAAGCTGCAGACTTTACCTCTCATAGATCAGCACTTTCTATGCAATTAAAGGTCACATGATGTGCTGTTTTTGGATGCTTTTATATAGGCCTTAGTGGTTCCCTAATACTGTATCTGAAGTATCTTTCCCGAAATTCAGCCTTGGTGCATACATACAGCCACTATGAGCAGTCCCACAATGGGCTTTCCTCAAAACGCGCTGTTTCTGTGTCTGTAGCTTTAAATGCTAATGAGGAGGAGCGCTAACATGCGCTAATGTTTACAACGGATTTATCGCAATGGCTCGTAGCCGCCGTTGCTGTAAGATGCCTCAAATTTAGCCATTCTCATCTGATCACCCTGGTTTGCAGAGATGCACACTCAGTCATTTCAATGAGGAGAAAGGCGGATATCGCGCGCCATAACATCAACAGCAGAACGGTTATCCAAATAACAGAGAAGTGTACAATACTCGCGTTACAGCGTTTGTATTCACACACACACTTGATGCCGTCTACCTTTACATTAGCGACAGTAACTCAGCTGGCTCGTAGCCCCGTTGCTGTAAGATGCCTCGAATTTGCCCATTCTCATCTGATCACCCTGGTTTGCAGAGGTGCACTCATAATAATTTCAATGAGGGGGAAGGCGGATATCGCGCGCTCCACTACACCAACAGCATAATGGTTATCCAAATAAAAAAGAAGTGTACAACACTGGCGTTACAGCATTTGTATTCACACACACACTTGATGCCATCTACCTTTACATTAGCAATAGTAACTCAGCTGTTAGCTGCAGAGCTAAATATTACAGCCACATTCTAAGGGTAGCAAGCGAGGTAACCATCTACAGTAAAGCACCAAAATGATATAGCGTTAGTTAACTTACTTGTCCAAGGTTTGTAGCTCGCCCAAGGAGAGTTAGTAATGATCCAGAATTTAATTTCAGCGAGGCCAGCTTTGTATTGGCTCAAGTTGAGGAAACAGTAGTGCAGACATCCCAACTTGCAGAGACTCATTTCCGGGAGGAGCCCCCCCCACCCCCCCCCCCCCCCCCCCCCCCCCCCCGGGGACGCAATCAGCACGCATGATGTACTCCCTCAACCAGCTCGTACACCCCCCCCCCCCCCCCGGGACGCAATCAGGACGCGCGATATGCACTTGTTTCTACCATAAATGGCCATTGCACAGTCTCGCGCTCGCTCTAAATACAAAATCCCCAAAATCCAGGAGATTGTATAGCATTTGCGGGTGTACGGGAGCCACTATTGAAATGCGGGAGACTCCCGGAACTTCCGGGAGACTTGGAATGTCTGGTAGTGGCTGAAATGTCTGGCGCAGACATACAAAATTTTGGGAAGTTGTGTCGGCGCATTTCCAGCGAAAATAAAATTAAGATACTGGTTGTGCAGAGGCTTGGATGAAGGAACTAAAAAAATACTTTTGTTTTGATTTGTACGTTCAAACACTGAGCAACTGTTATGTTCGTTCGTTTAGAATTTTAAGAACATTAAAAACCGATGCAGTTGTGTGTTGGTTGTGTGCACGACTTTACTTTCGCGAGGCGCTTCATTCTCAATACAGACATGAAGGGTGAAGCATTGCGTCTTGTGTGCTTACTGGTAAAAATAGTCTCTCCCTAACAGGTATTGAACACACACAGTGGCACTGTTACGCCCCCTCCAATGACTCGGGAAAGGAGGAGCGCGCAACTGCCCAAGGCCACACAGTGGTGGGGGAAAACAGGAGGATAGCGCCAATTACTGAAATGCCACAATCAGCAATGCCGTGCACACAGGTTTTAATAGATACACAGACGAATGTACATAAATTCACAAACAATAGGGAGGGAGGACAACAGGCAAAGGGTTAGGAGTAGGGCAGTGCCAGCGGTCTGTCAAATCAAATAAATAATACAAAGGGTCCCTGAGCTTCCCTACCCCTCTACTCCTGCCTGACGCCTTCACTACATCACACCAAGTATCTAACAATATCACATTACACTTAGTATCTCACAATATCACATTACACTCAGTGTCTCACAATTTCACGTTACACTACTCTATATCACAGTATCCCTACAACTTACCTCACTGCTACAATACACAGGGTGACAGGTAGTGATGTTACGCTCGATACCGTGCTCACGAAGCGGTATCGACCTTTCAAAACAATTTGTAACGACACAAACGTGTCGAGCGTGGCTTCAAATGGGCAACAACAACGTGATTACCTGTTGAACTGACGTCCGAGCTGAGACAAACAGCGTTTTATTTAAACGCTTAAAAAGACATCAGAAATCACTAATATTCATAGGTTATAGAGTGGAGACGTAGGCCTATTTACGGACACTATAGATAACATTCATTGACACAGCCAGAGATACAGATAGATTGCCAGAGCTAGATAGACAGAGATAGATACAGATGTGAGATGTGAGAGAGTAGGTGTACACAAGCACATATTTTTCTCTAGTTTTACCAGCCTTCAAATGTGTCCATCCCTTTCCCAGTTGCAAAGCATGTTCCAAAACCTCAGCCAATAGTCTACATTAGCAAATAATAATGTATTAATTTAGCATATACTTCCTCTAAAATGTGGTCAGCAAGATTCAAACTTGTAAGATTAGTTTGTCAGGCAGAGCTCTTACCATGAGGCTATACTGAACCTCACTGTTCAGGAGAATATATTTATAAACACCGGAACATAAATATTATGAATGTAAAATAGCAAAGATGTTACGTTGTTTATAATACAACAAGATATGTGATAACATATTTTTGAGACTTACACATCGACACATTTGTCACATAACCCTTATTTATCAAGTTGTCAATGACGATTGTGATACTGACGTCTCGAGGACTTGACGTCACTTAACTCTTTCCATCGCTCGATACAGTCGCCATCGAGAAGATGTATCGAACGCTTCGAAAAAGCGATACATTTGACACAATTGTGTTAAATAGCTTGTTTCTTCGGAAAGTTTTGTTTCCCCCATCACTTGTGACAGGCACTAGCTTCTAACCAAGTGTATATAACAGAGAGTTACCTACGGGTGTATGTAAACCCCAGGGTATCTTACCTAGCCTTACTCCACAGACCAGGGTTACAAACACAGTAGGTCTACAAACAAGTAACAAAACTTCAGTTCTCAAACAACTCGCTCAAACAAAGCTCTTGCCAACTTCCCTCACCAACACTTGCACAAACTGACACTCTTAAGGGTGTGGAGCTCTCCTGATTGGCTAACGAGGAGCCTTGATGGACACGCCCACGTCGTCAGCTGGAAACGTATGGCGTGAAATTAGTGCCAGGAGAGCGAGCTTATACAAAATATTTTTCTTCTTCGGAGACACTTTTTTTTATACAAGTACACTAATCTTTTTCTTCTACGGAGACACCAAACTATTTTTTACAAGTACACAAATCTTGCGTTCTTCTACGGAGACACAAAAAAATTTTGCAAGTACAGAAATCATTTTCTACAGAGACACAAATCTTTTTTGCAAGTTACAAATCGTTTTTACAGAGCTTGCTCTCCTGGCACTAATTTCACGCGATAGAAACGCACCACACCTGAGAGGTAACAGATAGGAGGAGAGAGAGAGACCGTAACAGGCACATACATTAATTGTAGTGTTCCGAAATGAGTTAGGGTAAATATTGTGTAAAATAGGAAGAAAAAACTGTAGTCTGCGATATAAAGCAATCTGCTAACATGACCATGCATTTGTCGAGTGTATCGTAAACCACACGTGTATGTTGGACGATTGGGTGTAGTCCAATCGGATTTATACTAGTATGAGTTTATGATGTGCAAGATATCATTCACAAAGTGAATTATACAATTGCATACAACTGATGGTATGTCATTGTTTATCCTTGCTATATAATTCTCAGTAAAGCCCTGAAAATTGAAGCATTGTGTCTTGTGTGCTTATTGTTAACCCGTTGTTCCTTACAGGAGTACTAGACATACACAGTTATATAGGAGAAATAAAGATTTACCTTCACCAATGTCATTGGGCAACAGGGCTCAGTCTGGCCTTCTGGAGATGCAGAGCACAGATCAGGAACTATTCCAAATAAATAAGAACATAATTTGCACTGAGACCAAAGATGTAACTAGCTTAGAATTCAGAAGCATAAAGGAAAAAATAGTATAACACACTATGCACGATTCTTCTAGCCTAGCATAAAGATGCACGCTCAACACGACACGGACAGAATTCTTACTGTGGCTAGAATTGCATTAAGTGCTGGATAACTTGAATATTTCAGTCTTTACATATTTGATTAATAAAAAAATGTGATTTAAGTCCTGTACTGATAAACCAATTTAATGTAATAATATGTAAGCCAATTACCAGAAGCACTGAGACCGCGCTAACAATGTTTCTTACAATGATATAGTCCATCAACCACTCGAAATATTTACAATAGAAATTCTGTGCAATCAATATTATAATCTGTGGCCAAAATTATTCACAGTTATATTTTATTTCCCTTTAATGTAATTAATGTAGATTGTTTAATAGAAAATACACTTATGCAGGGTTTTTCCTGCATAGAGAAAATGTTGGTGCGCGCCAAAGCCGTTTTCCCGGGTGCCAATGACAAATCCTGAGCGCCAAAGGCAAAAAAAAGCATGCAATGCATGTCAGCGAAACTTTTCTCAATAGTATATTTCAAGTAGGCTACAGCCGAACCCTCGTTCTGTTTTGATCAGTATAGTAATCGAGTTGATAAGAGTGTCTTCTTGTCTGATCAATAGCAACTGTGAGGTGCGCGAATGGACAGAGTGGCCACTAAACTGTCGTTCCGCTGCGAGGGTCAGCCAGACGTGCACGAATACACCTGTACAAATGCAAATGAAATTTCCACTCAAAATGCTGACAAAAGTTTGATTTACGATTTCCAACGCAGCCTCCATTGGTATTCTTAACCTGGAATGATAATACATAGTGCAGTGTTTCCTCTATGGCTAAATTTCTGCCGCCACGGTATCAGAAATCAGGCTGTACAAAATGTTAGGCCGTCTATCAGCAGTGATTGTTAGTGCATGTCGGCAGGGGTGGTTTTAACTACTTGGAGGCCCTGGGAAAAGAACGATTTCGAGGCCCCCCATAGGCCGCAAACCCCCAGATTGAGGCCTTCGTATTTGTGAAGCGGAGTATAAACCGCACTATTAAGCCAAGAACGTTACCGTTGAGCCTGCCCAGTCACGTTCACCTGGCGGACAGCTTGGATACCGACCTAAGTAGACAACATTTGCAATCTAGGTGAGCACCCAAATTATTTAAACTATAGACCATAGCATTACACATATCAAAACACAACAATAGAAACTCCAAACAACGCTTATTAAACTAAATTAATGCCCTTAACTAGGACGCTGAACTCCTCAAACAAATGAAGTAAAAAGGTTCCAAAGTTCCTCCTGACTAAGAACTATTGATGAAAAGGAAAATCAGTTAATTAAGACGAGGAAAAGGGTTACTGGATGCCGAAGAAAAGACCACTGCAGATTACCTCCATTGTTACCTCACCTGTATCAGCTGGCAGAGGATCAGCGGAGAGTGAAATGGAAAGCGACGCTACGCAGGTGAATAAAGCTGAATTAGCTGCCTTGATTCGTGCAATAATAAAAGAATAAACGAGGCAATGAATAAGGCCCCGTTTACACGGAAGAAAAACGCATATATTTTCATGCGGTTTGGCCTTTCACACGAAAACTGAGGTTTTATCACGGAAAACGATCATTTCTAAAAACTCCAGCCAAAGTGGAGATTTCTGAAAACTCAGTTTTTGTCTTTGCGTGTGCACTAGCTTAAACTGAGTTTAAGGCTGTGTCTACTACCGCGCACTTTATGAAGTACACTGCAATACAGTGCTCTGCAAAACAGAGCACTTACATATTCAGTGCACTCTGTCGCTGATAATTGCTGTCTCAAATGGAACACTGCTACGTTAAACACTTGGTGGAAGTGACGGACGAAAATCTGCTCGCCACACCCGCAAAACCTGCCAAAATGAACGCGCTTCTCCACTTAAGTGGAAAAAGCTGCCGAAAGGGCTCCTCCTTTTCCGCTACTTAGCCAACATGGCGCCCGTTTAGGGCGAGTAGTGTCCATCGTTGTACACTGTTTTTTTGGACCGTTTGCAGTGCGCCATCCTGGTACTTTCAGTGCACTGAATTATTCTGGTTTTGTGAGTGAAGCGCCCTAAGCACTGAAAGTCAGTGCTCGAAGTGCACAAGTGCGCGGTAGTAGACACAGCCTTAGATTCTCAAAGCTCACAGTATGGGACTAAAAAAGCATCACGTAATGAGAGCGTCCTGTTCATAGTAACACTTGCGTTCGACTTTATGCAGCGCCGGAGTCGCCTGCAGCCCGGCTGACTTGAAGCAGCTAATGGCTTTCTCAGCCTCAACGCAGCCGGCTGTCGGCACCGCCGGTGGTGCATGAAGTCTAGCATAATGGGGTCATTTATTTGTTAATTGCATTACATTTCTGAATCATTCAAACAAATGAACCTCGCGACTGAAAGGTAAAGGAAGTCGGTCTGTTATTCGTAGTTGTTGATTATGAAAATTGTGATTGGTTTGCATGGCTTTATCCTTCACATTACACTGCCGCCTACAGGTTTGGCATAGTTATGATGGCGCTCGGGGGCGTATATGCGGGTTCATGTAAACAGAAACATTTTTGAAAACGTACTTGTGTGTACGACGTTATTTTAGAAAACGTAGGGGCAGAAATATTCGTTTCTGTAAATACCCGGCTATGTGTAAACGTGGCCTAAGTTACAACCTCAGTTTGATGCACTAAAACTCGGACTGAAGGACTGTAAAGATAAACTCGTAGAAGTGGAGTCGGGCCTGTCCGGCATACATGATAGAATGGATGAAGCGCAACGCGTCTGTAAAGCTCTCCAGAAAGAAAACAAAGAATTGAGGGACAAAACTGAAAAGCTGGAGAGTCACAGCAGCAGATTTAACCTCCGAGTATTTGGCCTCCGAATTCATGGAGTCCTTCTTTAATGAGGTATTTAAAGACAAAAAATTGCCTTATAAATCCGAAGTGGAAATCGCGCACAGAGTGGGCCCTGTTACAATTCATGGTTCGAGACCGATGATCGTCAGGATGCAGAGGTATGCGACCAAAGAGGCTATTTTACAAATGGAAAAGCAAGAAAAAGTCCTCCACTTCAGAGGGATGAATATCAAAAATATTTCCAGATTTAACAGCAGAAGTGTCTAAGAGAAGAGCGCAGTTTAAAGATCTCAGAATGAAATTACATCAGGCAGGAATAAAACATGGTCTGATTCATCCTGCGACACTAATTATAACATTTAATGGAGACACAAAATATTTTCAAGATCAGAAGTCAGGAGACATCTACTACAATCAAGTGATTTAACCAACGCTGTCTGGCGGTTAAGTAGTCTATTGACGGGACTTCACACCAGAAACAGGTGCATCGGGTCAGGTATGATGAACCGAACTGAATTGAGAACTGCCTGACATACATCTTGAGGAGTTGGGAATTGGTATATGGACATAAAACTAGGACATCAGGTATTATTCAATTACTGATTCTATAGCCTTATATATTAAGTTGAATTATTATTATTGGAAAAACAAAAAAATATATACATAAATACAGTGAAAACTGAAATACAGTTGTGTTGTTTTATTAATGACTGTTGTTTTTTCCTAAGTTGTTAACATCATAAGTATGCCAGATCAGATTCTGCAACGTAGAGTAGGAACTTACACATTTTTTGCAACCTTGACAACTAGAGTGGAAATACAAATGTTTTTGTTTGGATGTATGTGTATGACTGTATATATGTGGTTTAATTTAGTTATTTTCTGTAAACTGTTTTGCTCCGACATAGAAGCTAAAAGTATGAATTTAAAAAAAAGATACCCTTGGTATGTTACATAAACTACCAAAGAAAGGTCTTAAAATTGCCCATGTTAATATATGAAGTCTCAGGAATAAATTGAGTGATTTAACAGATATACTGCAACCAAATAACTTGCATATATTGTCAGTGTCCGAAACTCATTTAGACTCTACATTTGATGATGCAACTTTAATGATTGATGGATACAGCATTTTTAGGAATGACAAGAATGCACATGGAGGAGGAGTTGCTATTTATAGTCAACATCATATGCCTGTCAAAGTGATGCCAGATTTAATGTACTCTAGTATTGAAGTAATTTGGTTAAAAGTTAGCCTGAAACATCTTAAGCCAATACGCATAGGATGCTGTTACAGACCTCCAAATGCTAATAGTGAGTATTCAGACAAAATATGTGATATGCTAGATCATGCTAGTAGTATGAATCCCGAAACTTACTTAATGGGTGACTTCAACATAGATTGGAATTATTCTGACTGTCCTAGGAAAATCAAATTAATGAGCACAGCAACAGCATGTGGATTATCACAGGTAATGAATAAACCGACTAGAATATGTGTAAAAAGGGATGGCACTCAATAAGTTTCCTGTATTGACCACATGTTTATAAATAGACCAGAACTTTGCTCATATTGTGTATCTGTGCCAATTGGTTGTAGTGACCATAATCTCATTGCAATTGTAAGGAAAACAAAAGTTCCTCAATCGGGTCCTAAAGTTATAATGAAAAGGTCATTTCGAAGATTCAATCAAGCACAATATGAAGAGGATATTAAAAATGCTAATTGGTCGGAAGTATTTCTACAAAAGGATCCAGAGAAAGCATTTCAGTTCTTTGATAGAACGTTAATGACAAATGCACCAATAAAAAAGTTTGCTGTTCAAAATGTCAACACCCCGTGGTTAGATCAAGAATTAAAAGATCTTATGAAAGAGAGAGATGTAGCTAAACAAGTAGCAATCTTATCTGAATTCAAATCGGACTGGCAAATATATTGTAAACTTAGAAACTATGTTACTAAGTTAAATAAGAAGAAAAAGAAATGGTATTACAGCAAGAAAATTACAGAAACAAAACATGATAGTAAACAATTATGGAATACATTGAATAATATATTAAGAGGAAATAATAAATCCACTCCAGGTTATTTAGAAAGTGAAGGTGAATTTTTTACTAAACCCAGTGATATAGCGAATCATCTCAATGACTATTTCATAAATAAAATAAATAATCTTAAAAATAGTACACAGTCTGATTACTAGCCCGACTCCCTCACCGCTCAGCCATCTGACTCCCTGACTATTTAAAAATAGGATTAGCGTCGGAGAATCGGAGTAGCGTAATCTTGTCAACTTCTCAATATTATTTATTTTTTGTACTTTTTCTTTTTGTGAGTGTGATTAAATGTGTTTATTGGAAATATGATTTGTAATCTGAATAATGTCTTGTGTGTATGGTGTGAAATGTGATGTCGTAAATTGTATTGTCACACGATAGATTGTAGGACCCCAGGAAGAATAGCTTTAGCTTATGCTGGAGCTAATGGGGATCCAAATAATACAAACAAACAAACTTAATAGCCTTTCAGCTTGCCGCAGGGCATTCTGGGTACCAAGAGCAATGCACAGTATAGGCGATCTTACAGCATTGTGAAACACACTTCAGTTGTGGATAGTATGTCCAGAAATAAAGCTAAGTCACTCATTTAGTGTCAGAATCCATTATGTCTACAAAATTATTTTAGATATAGCATAAGTTTAGCTAGCTTGCAAATCCTGAGAAAAGCCTACTGTAGCAGAATTTTCGATGTGACAACGGACATAGGTGTTTTGTCACTCGGGAGTTGCCGTAGGCTGCTGAAAGCATTAGGGGAGACTGGGGACGGTTGCAACACTTTGCATTTCTCTCAGTTACTCAGAGACTATTTGGACTAGACCAACCAAATTTGTATATATTAAACTTGCATCTGTCTGCTAATTACCCATACCATTTAAAGATGATTACATATGACATATCGTTCACAGTATTTATTTGAATTTCGTTTCATCTGAGATGGTGCCGACGATGGCAGCCACGGTAGCTCGGTGTGCTCTGTTTTGTCTTGTTTTGTCTGTTAATTCAGTGTTCTGACAAGATTTCCGAGGTTCTCTAACAAGAGAAGCACTTCTTAACATCAAGACTACAACTCCTGTGGATCTATTTCCCACTTTTCTGCTTCCAGCGGCAGACTTAGTGGGAATCATAGTCAAAGCAACTCTCGGTTTTGTCCTAGCAGCGAAGAATCTTCGGAGAGGTAAACGGGCCGGTGCTTTGGTGCGACTTCGTCGGCGCGGAGTGCGCACAGCGTTGCCGGGGATATTTCTCTCCAACGTTCGTTCGCTGAGCAACAAATTGGACGAACTTCAGGTACTGGTATGGAAAGACAGAGACTTTCGTTCATCTTCCGTTTTGTGCTTTATGGAAACATGGCTGAGTGAAATGATCCCAGACTCTGCACTACAGCTAGCAGGTTTCAAACTGCTGAGAGCGGATCGTGACTCCCTGCTTTCTGGCAAAACGAAAGGCGGTGGTATTTGTTTTTTTATTAACAGTGGCTGGTGTGAAGATGTGACAGTGATTCTGCAGCATTGTTCTCCTGATCTGGAAACATTTTTTATTAACTGTAAACCTTTTTACTCGCCACGTGAGTTTGCTTCATTCATACTGGTCGGTGTCTACATGCCCCCTCAGGCTAGCGCCAACGAGGCTCAACGTGTACTCGCAAACCAGATATTGTACGTGGAGCATGAAAATCCAGATTCCTTGGTTATTGTGCTAGGCGACTTTAACAAAGGCAATCTAACTCAAGAACTCCCCAAATACTCCTCTATCATAACTTTTCTGCTCCATGTTCTAAACTCCTCTCTTACCTCTGGCACCTTCCCCTCTGCCTTCAAACAGGCCAGAGTTACCCCTCTACTCAAAAAACCCTCCCTTAACCCTGCCGTCCTCCAGAACTACAGACCGGTATCACTGTTACCCTTCTTCTCTAAAACAATTGAACGTGCTGTATCTAACCAACTGTCTAACTTTCTTTCTCAGAACAACCTGCTTGACCCCAACCAATCGGGCTTCAAGACCGGCCACTCCACAGAGACCGCCCTCCTTTCAGTCACCACTGCCCTCCAGTCTGCCAGAGCGGCTTCGAGGTCATCCGTCATCATTCTGCTGGACCTTTCTGCGGCGTTTGATACGGTTAACCACCAGATCCTGCTCTCCAGACTCTCTGAGATGGGGATCACTGGCACTGCACTCCAGTGGATCTCATCCTACCTGTCGGGAAGATCATACCAGGTCTCCTGGGGAGGCAAAGGGTCAGACCCTCGCCAGCTCTCCACTGGTGTCCCACAGGGCTCCGTCCTTTGACCCCTCCTCTTCTCTCTGCACACCACCTCACTTGGACCAATCATCACCTCCCATGGCTTCTCCTACCACTGCTACGCTGACGACACGCAGCTGTACCTGTCGTTCCCCCCGACCGATCCGGGGATCTCAGCTAGGATTGAGGCCTGCCTCGCAGACATCTACGCCTGGATGACCGAGCACCACCTCCAGCTGAACCTTGCCAAAACGGAACTTCTCATCATCCCGGCCAAACCGTCTATCTCCCACGACCTCTCAATCACCCTGGGACCTGCGACGGTGACCCCCTCATCCTCTGCCAGAAACCTTGGGGTTACCATGGATGACGAGCTCTCCCTCACGGCCCACATTGCTGCGGTCTCCCGGTCGTGTAGATTCACCCTCTACAACTTCCGGAAGATCAGGAGATACCTGTCTGAGCACTCCACCCAGCTGCTTGTCCAAGCAATGGTCCTCTCCAAGTTGGACTACTGCAACTCGCTGCACGCCGGTCTCCCAGCATGCGCAACCCGCCCTCTTCAGAGGATTCAGAACGCAGCGGCCCGCCTGGTCTACAATCTACCCAGACGCTCCCACGTTACCCCGCTCCTCATCTCCCTCCACTGGCTACCCATAACGGCCCGCATCAGATTCAAGACCCTGGTACTGACCTTCCGAGCAGTGAACGGGACCGCACCCGACTACATCAAGTCTCTCCTGCAGCCTTACACCCCCACCCGCCACCTACGGTCCTCTTCAGACAACCGCCTGGTGGTCCCACTGCTCAAGACCGCCCGGTCCCAACACAAGCTCTTCTCCTGCCTGGCCCCCCAGTGGTGGAATCACCTCCCCACCTCCATCAGAGACACACACTGTCTCTCCACCTTCAAGAGAAGGCTCAAGACGCACTTGTTCCGGGAGTACAACGGTACTTAGGAATGGTTTGTTGAACCCAACGCTAGTTTCCTCAATGACTCTTGCTTAGACGGTTGCTCTTGTTGGTTAGTGGTAGCTGATTTAAACTGTTGTATTATATTTAATCCTATTTTTATTGCTTTCCTACAGGTACACTTGCACTTAGAGATTCATGTTGTGTATTGTAATTTGCTTAACTACATGCTCTTATGGTTTCTTCCCTTTAGCACTTATTTTTGGTTGTTCACAATGTGTACTTCTGTTTTTGGCTACCTGCAATGCTTTGGGGCTATCTTGTTGTTATTATCAGTGACCTATGCACTTTGTAAAGCTCTCTCTTGGAAGTCGCTTTGGATAAAAGCGTCTGCTAAATGAATAAATGTAAATGTAAATACAGACAATTCATCAAATGCCCTACCAGAGAAGAGAACACTTTGGATCACTGCTACTCTACTATCAGTAAAGCATACCATGCGGTTCCCCGAGCAGCACTGGGTCACTCAGACCACGCCATGGTCCACCTGATTCCTGCATACAGGCAGAAGCTTAAGCGCTGTAAGCCTGCTGTGAGGACATCGAAACAGTGGACCAGTGAGGCTATGGAGGAACTGCGGGCGTGCTTGGACTGTACTGACTGGGACATGTTCATGACTGCTACCAATAGTCTGGATGAGCTCACAGAGGCTGTGACATCTTACATCAGCTTCTGTGAGGACTGCTGTATACCAACACGCACCAGGGTGAGCTACAACAATGACAAACCCTGGTTTACAGCTAAACTCAGAAGGCTGAGGCTGGACAAAGAGGCAGCGTTTAGGAGTGGGGACAAGGACAGATTCAAGGAGTCGAAGAACAGGTTTAGGTGAGAGAGGCTAAACGATTGTACTCGCAGAGACTGGAACACCAATTCTCTGCTAACGACTCTGCTTTTGTCTGGAGAGGCCAGATCACCAACTTCAAGCCCAGAGCCCCCCACTCCACTAACGACTCCCGCCTGGCCAACGACCTGAATGAGTTCTACTGTAGATTTGAAAGACAATTGGACAGTCCTGATCAACCCCTTTCCACCCGTGAGGCCCCCCCCCCTTCCCCCATCTACAGTGACGACCCTCTCCATTCGGGAGAGAGAAGTGAACAAACTGTTCAAGAGACAGAACCCCCGCAAAGCAGCTGGGCCGGACTCTGTCTCTACAGCCACCCTCGAACTGCGCTGACCAGCTGTATTTACCTACATCTTCAACACCTCCCTGGAGACATGCCATGTGCCAGCCTGTCTCAAGTCTTCCACCATCATCCCTGTGCCCAAAAAGCCCAGGCCAACTGGACATAATGACTACAGACCCGTCGCCCTGACCTCTGTTGTAATGAAGTCCTTTGAGCGCCTGGTGCTGGCACACCTTAAATCCATCACAGACCCTCTACTGGACCCCCTGCAGTTTGCCTACAGAGCCAACAGGTCTGTGGACGATGCAGTTAATATGGCCCTCCACTTCACCCTACAGCACCTGGACTCCCCAGCATCCTACGCCAGGATCCTGTTTGTGGACTTCAGCTCTAACTTTAATAACATCATCCCCGCCCTGCTTCAGGACAAGCTCTCCCAGCTGAACGTGCCTGATTCCACCTGCAAGTGGATCACACACTTCCTGTCTGACAGGAAGCAGTGCGTTAAGCTGGGAACACAAGTCTCTGATTCCCGGTCCATCGGCACCGGATCTCCCCAGGGCTGCGTCCTTTCTCCTCTGCTCTTCTCCCTGTACACCAACAGCTGCACCTCCAGTCATCCATCCGTCAAACTCCTGAAGTTTGCGGACGACACCACCCTCATTGGGCTCATCTCTGGTGGAGACGAGTCTGATTATAGGTGGGAAGCGGACAACCTGGTGACCTGGTGCAGCCAGAACAACCTAGAGCTCAATGCTCTCAAGACAGTGGAGATGGTTGTGGACTTCAGGAAGAACACAGCCCCACTCACCTCCATCACCCTGTGTGACTCCCCAGTCAACACTGTGGAGTCCTTCCGCTTCCTGGGCACTATCCTCTCCCAGGACCTCAAGTGGGAACTGAACATTAGCTCCCTCACCAAGAAAGCACAACAGAGGATGTACTTCCTGCGGCAGCTGAAGAAATTCAACCTGCCAAAGCCAATGATGGTGCACGCTGCAGCCACTGCCAAGGACAAGAGCAGGCTGCAGCGTATCATCCGCTCTGCGGAGAAGGTGATTGGCTGCAATCTGCCTTCCCTCGAGGACCTGCACACCTCGAGGACCCTGAGGCGAGCGAAGAAGATTGTGGCCGACTCCTCCCACCCTGGACACTCCCTGTTTCAGTCACTCCCCCTCCGGCAGAAGGCTGAGGTCCATCAGGACCAAATCACGCCACACAAACAGTTTCTTCCCTTCCGCTGTTGGCCTCCTCAACAAGGCCAAGAGTTCACACTGACTTTAATGACTTCATGTCTTAAAACATTTTGCATTTGCACTACTTCACAATTTGTGTAATATTTGTTGTATTTTATACTGTAAATTCGGCAACTTATATTTTATTGTATATTTTATTTTAATTGTATTCCACTTAGTATTGCTAGTTTATGTATCCTTATTATAGTTAGACCATATATCTAAATTGAAGATTCCTATATGTTTATTGTATGCACCTTCCTATCAAAGCAAATTCCTTGTCTGTGCGAACTTTCATGGCGAATACATTTACATTTATGCATTTAGCAGATGCTTTTATCCAAAGCGACTTCCAAGAGAGAGCTTAACAAAACAGCATAGGTCACTGATCATATCAATGAGGTAGTCCCAAACATTGCAAGCAGCCAAAATATGAAGCATACATTGTGAAAAAACTAGGGCTGTAAAAATAACGCGTTATGATTAAATTACAGGATTAATTTGTCATTTTTGTTTAACGCATTTAATGTAATATACTTAGCCTGGCTGCCAGCCAAATTTAGCCCCACCCACAAAACAATTTGGTCGGGAAGTTGGGTCTGGAAGGACTCGTATTGGGGACAAACTATATAAAACCAGGAGCTGGTCGGACCAATGAAATTGCCAGGGCGGGCTTTATACGATGATGGACAGATGATCAACAGTAACATAATCAACAACGTCACGAAAGAGCGCTTGGGTTGAATTCGTTGTCAACAAACAACATATTACGTTGCTCTGATTGGTTGTAGGTCTATCCAATTGAGCGAAGAGGCATTTGTTTTACGAGTTCGGTTGAAACGCCCCATAGTCACAACCCAACAGAGAGTTATCAGACTCATATTCTGACGATAATTATGAGTATGACAACGTCAGGCTATAATATATCCACAATTCCACCCAATCTGCAACTTTTGGATGAGAAGTTCGTGTTCCAAAAAAACTAAGATGCAACATCCAATAAAACCAAAGTGATATGCACACTGCGGGAAAACGTTATCGCTCTGGATAAGAGCGTCTGCTAAATGACTGAATGCTAAATGACTGAATGTTATCGTTTCACCGAAGCAATACCAGCCTAAAGCAACCTATACCACCTCAACGCAAAGCATGCGTTGGTCGGCGAGGGGAGTTCAAGTAGAATGCGCCAAACCACCCTCACTGAACAGCGTATGGCCCTCACTAAGTCTGCCTGTGACAAGGTGAATAGCACAGTTGCTAAATGTATTGCAAAAAGCTGTAGACCGATTGTAGACTGTAAACTAGGCTGTATGCTGTAGACTGTAGACCGGACGAGGGGTTCACCAAAGTTTTGCGAGTGGCAACGGGTGACTCGAGCATCAAGGTACCGCAAAATCAAAGACGCACACTAATGACATAAATTTGGAAAATCGGTAATATGTAATTGATCATGATTAATCCACAGAAACCTGTGATTAATTTGATTAACATTTTTAGAGGGGCGATTGATTGCAATTCAGACAATTTTACCTTGTCATAGTTGAATAACGACAGTTCGGTGGGTAAATTGAACATACAGTGAATATCAATGTCCATTGACACCATGATATTCTCATGTAGGTTAGTGCATGACATGTGCACCAGCAGATACTATTTCAAAAGAAATTTCTGCATTAAGATAATGTATCATGAGTTTGTATGATTTGGTCATGTATTATCACACTAACATTTAATTATCACGTCAAACAATTACACTGCACTAAACTGTAAGTGTAAATGTAAAGTGAAAATAACAAAACCTGTCAGTATGATGACTTGAGCGAATATCATTCACGTCTTACTAAAACTGCTGCCACGCGAAAAGGAATAAAGAAACAGTTTCTTCTACTAAAAAACACAATGCGGGTCACGTGAAAAATGATCCAAAGACTCGTAGAAAGACCGAGTCGGGAAAAGAACGAATCGTTCGTTTCCTCTAGCTACAGAGCCTATGCAGGTCACATGAAAAATAATCCAAAGACTCGTAGAAAGACCGAGTCGGGAAATGAACGAATCGTTCGTTTCCTCTAGCTACAGAGCCTATGCAGGTCACGTGAAAAATGATCCCCGGACTCGTAGAAAGACCGAGTCGGGAAATGAACGAATCATTCGTTTCCTCTAGCTACAGAGCCTATGCAGGTCACGTGAAAAATGATCCAAAGACTCGTAGAAAGACCGAATCGGGAAATGAACGAATCACTCGTTGAGAGGACTCGTGACTCGAGAGTCCTTATAAGGATTCGTTCAAAATGAACTAATCTTTCACGAACGACACATCACTAGTTTTTACACACATCGAATGACTTTAGCTAGACTAGCTGTAGTCGGCATTAGAAGGGAAGCTTCCGAAAAAATAGCCAGAAAACGGACAGCAGTCTGGCTTATTGCTAACGCTTGTCTAGATAATCTATTTGAAAGAACTGGAGAAAGGCAGGTGCTAGATACAGGATACGTTAGCATTGCTAGTAACTGTTAGCAGAAGGGGTCCCATTATCGTCCACCTAGCTCTTGACGCTCGTTAGCAATGTTATTTTTTTTTCGTTATAATACAAATTAAAAACGTTATGTCACAGCATTGTACTTTAATATATAGATACACACCTATATTATAACATTCCGGTTTTGAAATCCAATCAGGATATGCCTAGAAATGTTACTTTCCTGATTTTAGCAGTTAGCCAGGGGGTCCCATTATTGTCCACCCAACCACTTTCAATGGAGAAATGTCAGTTTGAGGCTGCGGAAGGCAGATGCTACACATACGGTTTGAGAGCGTATTTACACACTCAAATCTCAAAGTAAGAAGCTGTAATTTGGTGTGCAGCAATATAAGATGTGTACATATCGACAAGTTACTTTCTTTCATTGCTGCTGCATATCTTCTTTAAAGGGGCAATTGACTGCAAAACCGATTTTACCTTGTCATTGTTGAAAAACGACAGTTCGGAGGGTAAACTGAACATACCGTGAATATCAAAGTCCATTGACACCTCTTTCCTATTCAAATCTCAAAAAGAAAAAAATTGTCTGTAAAACGCTAGCTTTTCAACAAAGCCACCGGTCCTACGTAGGACCGGTGATCGCCCTCTTATTGGCTCTGGTCTGTATCTTTGTCACGCCCCAGAATTTACATACAGACCAGTCCGAGGTAGCGTGTATCTCCGATACTAGTTTAGCTGCGCGCTGCTCTGTGTGGGCTACTTATAAGGAATTACAAAGAAGAACGTTTTGAATTATAACAAGGATATTGAAAATGGACCACGGTCTTAAATGCTGTGTTCCAGGCTGTACAGGGAAGGCTAACACTCAGTCTTCCCAAGGAGCCAAACATTCAACAGGCATGGCTGCTGTTGTCTATGAGAAGATCCCGGCGAAGTTCGACACTCAATCATTCATTTGCTCTGAACATTTCACCCAAGACAGTTTTGACAACCTTGGACAATTTCAAGCAGGATATGCTAGGAAGCTGAACTGTGCTAACAGTTATTAGCAATGCTAACGTTTCCTGTATATAGTATACCAGGTAGAATGCTAAATACGTTTCTACACACATCAAATGACTCTAGCTAGACTAGCTGTAGTCGGTATTAGAAGGGAAGCTTCCGAAAAATAGCCAGAAAACGAACTGCAGTCTGGCTTATTGCTAACGCCTGTCCAGATAATCTATTTGAAAGAACTGGAGAAAGGCAGGTTATAGATACAGGATACGTTAGCATTGCTAGTAACTGTTACTTGTAACACCTAGACTGTAGGCATGTAAACAAGTTTAGCTTGCTAGTTAATGCAAGAGCATAGGTAGAATGTGTGATCATTTAGCCTAGTTTATTGGCAATGGGGCTAACGTTGATTCATGTTCCTGACTGTGTTTCATTCAAATAAATAACCTGTGTAATGAAAATCTACAATTCACGATGCATGTTTGTCCAGATCTTTGTCATGTTATTTTACAGCAAGATATCTAGAGCTAGCCTAGCTAGCTAACTGAAGCCGTGTAGAATCACGATATGGTTTGGTTGCTAAGCTGTACTGTAGCCTAACGTTCTACCCACCTACGTCAATCCAGTTTGCTTCAACAACAGAAGTGGAAACAAGTAATGTTATCATTTCAAATGATATATAGTCAATCTGTTGAAAACAGTGTTGTGTAGACACAATAGGTTTATTTGCGCGTTTTTATTTCAAGTCTCCAACTTCGGTGTTTCAGCAAGTGCTGCTGTTGGCCGTGTTGCGTTTTTGCTCCCAGCTTCACTCGTTGATAACCAACCAATCAGCGCGCAGCTTATCTAAATATTAATGAGCATACCATAAAAGGAGAAAAGCTAGTGGTTTTTCCCGGGAACATTTCAGAGGATCTGTCAGAGGGCATAGAACAGCACCCGGGCCATTTTCAACCCAACCAATGTTACATACCCTATTCAGAGACCTTAAGGAACAGTGTGAAATACCCAAAAAACCCAGTCAATTGCCCCTTTAAGAAATTAACGGAAGAAACGGTTGTGGACGATAATGGGGCCCCGAACGTTGGAGATTTCGAGTGGACGATAATAGGGGCCTTTACACTACTAGTAACACCTAGACTGGAGGCATGTAGACTAAAATAGTTTACTGTAGCTTGCTAACGCAAGAGCATAGGTAGAATGTGTGATAATTTAGCCTAGTTTATTGGCAATGGGGACTAACGTTGTTTCATGTTCCTGACTGTGTTTCATTCAAATGAATAACCCGTGTTATGTAAATCTACAATTCACGATGCATGTTTGTCCAGATCTTTGTCAGGTTATTTTCCAGCAAGATATCTAGAGCTAGCTAACTGAAGCCGAGTTGAATCACGATATGGTTTGGTTGCTAAGCTGTAGCCTAACGTTCTACCCACCTAAGTCAATCCAGTTTGCTTCAACAACAGAAGTGGAAACAAGTAATGTTATCACTTCAAATGATATGTAGTCAATCTGTTGAAAACAGTGTTGTGTAGACACAATAGATTTGTTTGCGCGTTTTTATTTCAAGTCTCCAACTTCGGTGTTTCAGTGAGTGCTGCTGTTGGCCGTGTTGCGTTTTTGCTCCCCAGCTTCACTCGTTGAAAACCAACCAATCAGCGTGCAGCTCATCTAAATATTAATGTGCATACCATAAAAGAAAAAAAGCTAGTGTTTTTTACTGGGAACATTTCAGAGGATTTATCAGGGGGCATAGAACAGCACCCGGGCTATTTTCAACCCAACCATTGTTACATACCCTATTCGGAGACCTTAAGGAACAGTGTGAAATACCCCCGAAAAACAGTCAATCGCCCGTTTAATCATTTCACAGCCCTAGAAAAAAATAAAAAAGTGCCAAAGGGAAGACCCATAAGAGCATGCAGTTATACAACTTACAAATTAAAACAACATGAACCACAAAAAGTGCAGGACTGTACCTGTAGAAGAACAATCAACAGTAAAATATTTCTTAGCGAGTACAAGACTTAACTTCGTTATAACCAACCTACAAGAGCAACAAATCACTCAATAAGTGTCATTGTGATCATGGAGGAAACTAACATCAGGTCCAGCCAAGCATTCCTAAGTGCTGTTGTACTCCCGGAACAAGTGTGTCTTGAGCCTTTTCTTGAAGGTGGGGAGACAGTCAGTTTCCCTGATGGAGGTGGGGAGCTGGTTCCACCATTGGGGGGTCAGGCAGGAGAAGAGCTTAATATAAATCCCTTTCTGATTCTGATGACAAAAGCATCTAAAAGTTAAACACCCTAAAGAGTATGACGAAGTACAGTTGACGCGAGCAGAGTAGGCAACACAGACGGTAATGTCTATTGCGGTGTATTGAATATTGATAACAATGGCTTTCAGAATGCATTCTAAAATTACAACAACAACAAAAATCATAGAAGTATCGGTATCGATATCAACGATACTGGTCTTGAAAGTACTTGGTATCGGATCTAAAAGAAAATAATTGGTATCGCCCATCCCTACAATGCAGGTAGTTTAGCTCGAAAGCCAAGTGGTTGGATTGCGCGTGATACCTCAGTTTATACCATGGTCTGGGTGAATACTCGATTCTTATTGGTATTCGTAATCAGATAATAATGAACACTGACTAAATAGTTCCAGTAAAACTGTCTGTTTACCGTTGTCAATTATTGCGCTGGCTACATAGTTTGAGCAAAGAGTTATTTGGTATGAGCCTATTTTTTTTAACCTATTTGGAAAATGTAACTTTTCGGAATTTACTGTTCCAGTGTCACATAACCGCTCATCTCACATCCAATTCGCTATTCAACTCGCTGATCAATGTAACATGTATTTAATGAGAAACAAGTGGGTTAATGTTTAGTCAGAGGTTGGCCTGACTATGCATGAGAGGAAAGTAGGATAAGAGAAATCTATTCCCTAGCGGAAGTGCAACAAACCAGACAAACATAGGATTAAGAAAAGTCTTTAATGTGACACATTACATGCAAGTCTTAAATTGGCTGAATGTTACGGTGTTCTTTTCCCAGACAAGCTGTCAATAAAAATCCACCCGTTACGTTTGTCTTATACAGTACTGATATTTTTGTTTTAAGTAGGCCAATCTAATCACAATCTAATCTAGTCATCTGTCCATGTGCAACTCCTTAGATATACTTTTCCAGACTGCCCACCTCAGCAAACCAGACATAGCAGAGGTCTCACACACAGATACCTACACACAATAGGACATATTTCACAAGCATGTAAGTGTATGACTGCAGTTTTAAGACCATTCACCTCAGCAAACCTGACATAGCAAAGGTCTCACACACAGGTACACACAATAGGACATATTTCAAAAGAATTTAAGTGTCTGCAGTTCTAAGACCATTATGTTCCCTTGATAATATGCATTTTTTTTAATTACATCTATTACTCAGCTGGAAGGGTGGTGTTACTAGTTGGTTGGAAGAGAATAAGGCCAAATGAAGCTCATGAAGATGCAGCACTCAGGAGGAAACTTAAAAAGTAAATTCTAATCAGATATAGCCTTAACAACTTGTTGGTTGCACAAAAAGAGGAAGACACAGCATCTGCTTCATCAACGACTTAGTCCTCTCAAGAGCACCTGTTGCACCTGGTTAGAAACACATTGCATTTAATGCAATTTTACACAATACACTAAGGATTAAAAAATGAACACCCATCTTTGCTACATTAAAAGGGTCACGGGTCACACAAGGCTATGGGAAGTCTAATATTGCATTTGTTTAATTATTAGGGCTGTCAAAGTTAACGCGTTAATAACGCGTTCCCGCAATCTCATTTTAACGCAGGTTTCTTTTTGACCCTGAATCACCTGTCGTCACATGATTTCGACTGCCGACGGTAGCTGAATGATGGAGAGAGGGATTTTAGAAGGGAAGTTCCTCTTCAAAAGGTTCTGAGACGGTTTGGTAACAAAACTAAGGCTGTGTGTACTGATTGTCAGGCTGCGTTTAGTTATCACCGGAGTACTTCCAGCCTAAACTATCACATGCAAGCAACGCACAGAGCTAGCAGCAGCGGTAGCAGCAGGAGCGTTTGCTCCGGTAATATATGGCAGACAACACTTGCAAATAGCGAGCAGCTGACTGGGTTCAACAAGATACAAACTGTATTGTTCAATATTAAGGTCAATCTGTGGTTGCTTAAGTATATGAAGTATGTTTGAGTGAGATTTGAATATTATGGAGCAGGATATTGTAATAGGCTAAGAGACAACATGTCTTAAATGTATTTTATATTCCAGAATAAGTCACATTTTGTGGATGTTTATTATACAGCAATATAGTTTCCCTAACCTAAAGATCTAACCCTAACCCTAACCCTATAGTTTGTGAGTGAATGAAACTCCCTTACATTTTAAGTTGTGTTCCATCTGAACTTGTTACATGGACATTATCTTCCAGTTAGGCCTATCTAAGTTAAGTAGACTTAACTTTAAGTTTATTGTTATTTCCACAAAAACATATTTATTGGGGTAACATTTGAACAGATTAAATAGATTTAATAATTTTGCGATTAAATGCGATTAATGAATCTATTTTTCTTGGTGATTTTAATATCAACTGGCTAGAGAAAAGCCATAGGATTAAACTAAAAAGGCTACTACAAAAACATAGCCTACAGCAAATAGTAAAGGGCCCAACAAGGGTTACTCGAACAAGTAAAACTATGATAGATTTGATTGTCACTAACAGACCTGAGCGGATCACAATAGTGTACAATCTTCTAACAGGGCTCTCTGACCATAATATGATATTGGTTGCTCGAAACCTCACCAAACAACGCTTCCAACAATTTGCAAACAAAAGCAAACCAGGGAACCAGGTAATCCACAAAAATGTAATAGTCGAAGTAAAAAATGATCTTAATAACACAGACTGGAATAGTGTAACACAATCCAGCAATTTAGAAAACTGCTGTAATTCCATGATGAAAATTTTAACAAAAATAACTGAGAAATACACTAGGATATCTAAGCAGAAACCAAAAAAGGTTTCTTTACCTTGTCTTGGGAATGATATCCGCCAGTTAATGAAAAAAAGGGATTATGCACTGAAAAAAGCATTGCTCTCTAAAACCAATACTGATCATCTTATTTTTAAAGGATTGAGAAATGCAGTAGTCAGATAACTGCGCAAAGCAAAAACGACCTATTTTATGCAATTAATAGAGGAGTCTGAAGGGAACAGCACTGCACTATGGAAGCACCTGAACAGCCTAACTAAACTTAAACCTAGTCAACAAAAAATAATTACAGAACTAGAAGTGAATGGTGTCAATAGCACAGATAACTCAGCTATAGCAAATGAATTGAATAACTTTTCTAAAAGGTCAGTAGAGGAGCTAGCAGAGAATTTTGAACCAGCAATCTTATCCCTGCCCACAAATTCAGAGCCCTCAAAGCTCTTCCATATTAAGTAGGTAAGTCAGGAACAAACACTTAAAATCATTAACAAACTAAATGCTTCTAAAGCAAAGGACGCGTTTGGACTTGATACAGCCTTCATTAAAACTCATTGTTCTGTCCTGGTGAAACCCATAACACACTTAGTATATCTCTCCATTAGAGTTGGCACATTTCCACAAAACTGGAAACAAGCTATTATAACACCGATTTTAAGGCGGGTGCAAAAGACCAGGCTTGTAACTATAGACCAATCTCTATACTGCCTGCTCTTTCCAAAATCTTAGAAAAGGCTGTTATAGAGCAATTAATAGACCATCTTGAGAGTAATGGTCTCATTAACAATAAACAGTTTGGTTTTAGACCAGGATACTCAACAGAACTGGTGAACAGCTACCTCACAGAGAATATCAAGAGTAGTCTGGACAGAGGTAATGTTGTGGGGGCAGTATTCATAGACCTTAAAAAGGCCTTTGACACCGTCAACCATAACATACTTCTAAACAAGCTCTGCACTTAAGCTGGTTTGCTTCATACTTGGAGCATAGGGAGCAGAGGGTCAGGATAAACTCTGAGCTATCACTGCCATTAGCTGCAAACTTAGGTATTCCGCAGGGATCGATTTTGGGGCCTCTGCTCTTCAGTCTCTACATAAATGACCTGCCCACCTGCTGTCGGTCATCCAACTGCCAAATGTACACTGATGATACAGTGATTTATGCGTCAGCCAGAACATCAAGTGCAGCAGCGGACATATTAACTAAGGAGATGGAAGATGTATCCAGTTGGCTCAAAGACAACCATCTCACTCTTAACATTAAAAAGACAGTATCTATGAACAAATTTGAACTGTTTTAGAATGACAAGCCTTACTGTTTTTTCATGCCATGATACTGTCTCACTTGTCTTACTGCATCACCGTATGGAGCCAAGCCTCCCAGACATCAATTAAACCTATTTTATCATTATACAAACAGGCATTAAAGATATTGGATTAGAAACCAATAAGGTGGCACCACTGCCTCATAGTGAAGAAATATAATCTCTTGAGCTTTGAGAATTTTATGAAGTTCTCCTCTTAAACTAATTTTTAAATGTGCAAATAATCTTGCTCCTGCTGTATTATGTCCTTTTGTAACAAAGATAAGTACAAGATGGGTGGCCACCAGAGGAGCAGTGAACGGCAACTGCATAGCAGAGGTGCGCAAAACTTATTTTGGCCAGTCGAGTTTCTCAGTTATTGGAACTCAAATGTGGAACAATTTACCAACTATAATAAAAACACAAACTGAGTTTAAAACATTTAACAGACAACTGAAACACTGGCTGAAGGAAAACCAAAAATGTAATCATGACAACACACAATAGGTAACACACATACATGCACACACAGCATATATAGGTCACGCTTATCATATTGTTTCTTCTTTCGGCACAAGGTTTTAATGTTATAGGGAGTATGTTTTAAGATAGCATATATTTGTATAATTGTATACTGTAGGCCTATATATTGTTTATCTGTATAATTGTATATTGTAGTTGACTTATATATTTTATTAGAATAGGTAGCCTGATCAGGGACTGAGGTTGCAAATTAGCTATCTAGCTACAAACCTTTTATGTTTTCACATCTGCAAGTTGTGTCATGGCCTTGCCATGTCATGTTTGTAATAATGTGCACTGCTGTGTCCATGCTAAATAAACTACCAAAAAAAATTGATAAAAGCATTTAACGGCCAGGGCCATATATTACTGTTTTCTGTTATTTAAAAGCAAGCTCAGAGACGTATGAATGGAAAAGGCATCTTGTAAACCACTCTTAATTTTGGTATGGTAACAGCATTTACCCATGACTACATGCACATTGCATGTCTTGGAGTGACAAGAAAACTGTTAAAGTTATAGACTGGCAGCAATGGTCCACTCCAATCCCGGTTATTTACATTTATTCATTTTGCAGACGCTTTTATCCAAAGCGACTTTCAAGAGAGAGCTTTACAAAGTGCATAGGTCACTGATAATAACAACAAGATAGCCCCAAACATTGCGGGTAGCCAAAGCAAGAAGCACACATTGTGAACAACCAAAATATAAGTGCCAAAGGGAATAACCATAAGAGCATGTAGTTAAGCAAGTTACAATTAAACAACATGAATCGCTATATGCTAGGTTATCATTCAGAGGGTCACTCAGTTGTCTCAAAATCTACTTTCTTTAAAAAGCTATATTCCCTCTGAGTTTGCAAGAAAGCCAAGGGTTGTTGCTGAAAGACACAGGTGGAGGGCTACTGAATTCAGACAATTTTTGTTGTACTCTGGGCCGGTTGTGCTGTACAACCTTTAGAGTGAACCAGTGTACAATAATTTCATGCTCCTTTCAGTCGCAATATCAATTCTTGCTAGTCCTTCACTATCTGTTCAGATGTGCTGTTTTGCTAAATTGTGTCTTTTGCATAACACTTTGGTCAGCTTTATGGGGACAAGAATTTTGGTATACAATGTGCATGGTCTGATGCATCTAAGTGATCATGTGCAACAACACGGTCATCTTGATAATATCTCGGGTTTCCTCTTTGAAAACTTCTTAGGTCAAATAAAAGAAATGGTTGGAAGTCCACACTTTCCTGTGGCACAAGTAATAAGACGGATATCAGAGTTGGAAAACTCGACCTCTGATGGTTGTAGTGACATATCTCACCCTGGTAAAAAATATCACAATGATGGTCCTATCCCACAACATGTTACCAGTGCTGTCAGTTAATACAAGGGAAATATATCTTGCCAATTTCTGCATCAAGGTTTTCACTGGAGACAATTGCATCAAAAGCAAAGACAGTATAGGTTTAGTTGGAAAATATAATTTGCAAGGGGACCACTGTGTTGTGTGTAATGACTTCTGATATGATCACTTCTGTCACAGACTATTATGACTACATAGTTAAATCCTCAGTTGGGAGTCTTTCTTTTGTCAGATATGTTTTCAAACTTGAAATGTGTCAAGGTAGATGAAAGCCTTGTAAATTATGTGCTCTTGCCATTTAAAAACTAATTTGTGGGCATGCCACTCTTTCACTTAGTGGAAGGTTAACAGATAAAATCTGTACCGGTAGTCCAATAGATGTTGGCAGATACTGTATATAACACAATATCTGTGTTAACAAATACAACAACAATATTTGTGTGAAATTGGTGTTTAACTATCATAAATACAAATGTGTCTTTACAAAGGTGCATGAGTGTATCTAAAGTCATTCATGTCATATTGAAGGGATCTACACGGCAAACCTTTGATTAGCCTATACATGTCACCAAAAAAGTAAAACATGTCTTTCAAATAATCATAAAACACATAGGTACATGTTTTCACCTACCACATCCTACACAATCTAGTGAGCTAATTGTGGGATTAATAAATATGCTAATTACTTCTCAATGTACACAGCATGTTTCACATTGTGGACTTACCCTAACCCTCTACGGAAAAGAAGGAAACGAAACATGGGGTCTGTTTGATGTGAACATCAGGTACACAAGAGGTGAGTTAAACTTATATTTCCAGTCAATTACTTATAAGTGACATCAACCTACTGAGACAATATGCATCTGCATTCAAAACACAGCACGTTATTAAAATATTCTCTAACAGACACATATGAAGAGGCTCGCCATAAGCCTCCTATGGCTGTGGTTCAATCAGATCTGCAGACAGAAGAGGAGGAGGATGACCGTCCTGCATACATAAAGAGAAAGGGAAGGTTTATCAGCTAACAACTTAATTTGATAAGAACAACTTTTCAGTGGATAGGCTAAATATCAACATGAATGTACTTCACGGGTCATCCTTACAAGTTCAATAACCATAGATTTTAAACATCAGGGGCAAAAATACGCAACTATTCAGAGACACTGAAAGTGAGGATGAACCAAGTGCCAAGTTTCCACGCAAGGACCGGTAAGTCACCTCTAAAGGTTTGCCACCTGCACCTGTCATTAGACCTCCAGAGGACAGAAGAGAGACACCTGGGACCTCCAATATACAAACAAGGACTGAGCAAACATTCAGCAGCAGCTTTGTGTAACCTGTCACGCTCGTGACAAGTATTATTTAATGTATATTTAAGTATATAAAATGTTTGGACTAGTAAAGGTTCGTCTACGGAGCAGAAATTGGGAATTAATCACAGCACACAGAAGTAGATTTTTAGAAAAGGGTATTGACTTGTATTTCTTTTGAATAAAATAATAAATGGCATGTGTGTCAATATACAGAGGGGTAATCATAAAAGTCAGATATAAAAATAAAAAAACAAAATACTATTTAAAATGTCCTCTTAATTACCTTGGGTGCACCCTATAACCATGACTAATCATAGGTCATAAATAAAAATAGATCTCAGATCAATTATGCAAAATATTCAGCTCTTATGCAGAATAACATGAAATCACGGTTCAGGCAGGAGGACTCAGTATAGTATTACTTGATACTTTATTCACACGGTTCAACACATCATTGTAAATTTGATTTGGCATTATGGTTCTGCTTGCATCGGCTCCCTGCCGCACCCAACGGAGACACCATCTCGACCTCCGAGCAGAGAGCAGCGACGCATTCCCCCTACAACAGGAAACACAGAACCAAGGGTGGAGGCCGGGGAGGCGGAGGCAGCAGATTAAACAGAAGCACCCTGTGTCGCACTAGCAAAGCGCAGCGATATCCTGATTAAATAGCCCGCCCTGCTAAGAAGGTGTGCCCCTACTGCGTGATATGACGCGCTGCTAATGAGGCGCTATGTCTTGCGTCCCCCTGCATGAACCAGCTCCACTTGTTTCAGGCAGGAGGACTCGGTATAGTATTACTTGATACTTTATTCACACGGTACAACACATCATTGTAACATTTGATATGGCATTATGGTTCTGCTTGCATCGGCTCCCTGCCGCACCCAACGGAGACACCGTCTCGACCTCCGAGCAGAGACGCATTCCCCCAACACAAAACCACATGCCAGACGAGACAATGCATGAGACTGCTGTGTGTATGTGGTGCCCCTGTTGTGCTAGAGTCGAACTAGCTGAGCGTCGTGTTAGCCATACTTACCCTCAGCATCGTATCTCAGAGCAGACTGTGCCCCTGCTGCATCTATAGTGAATTAATTGAAATTGAACGAACGTGATTACTGACTGAGGCATGGCCTCGACTTCCCAACTGAAGCACGGCCTCGACATCCCAACTGAGGCACGGCCTCGACATCCCAACTGAGGCACGGCCTCGACATCCCAACTTTCGATGGTGACTGTCACCTGTCGCTCCACATGCTGCTGCATACCCGCGCCCGGCCAGCCACCAGACGAAACATTTCTTGTTAAGCAGTTGAACACCTAAACATGGAGTGAGTGACTACATAGCCTGAAATACAAGAACGAGAAGAGTGAACGTTATTGGAGGTTGGAAGAGAGAGAAAAAGAGAAACTGAGAGAAAGCCATCCTCCTGGCCTTCCAGACATCCCTGCATTCAGTCTGATGTAACAATGAACCGTTGCAGATGACCAACGACCCATGCTTCCAGCGTAGATGATGAGACCACTTGAGACGCTGACGTAGCCGCTCCGATTCCAAACGAGTGCGCCGTGTAGCCACAGTTTAGGATCCAGACCACAGCGCCGGCACAGGATTCCAAGCCTGCCGGTGAACCAGTACGCCGTCATGGCTTCCCGGCATTGGTATCGAACGGGGGCTCGCTCATTACCGGAGATGAACGCCACGGACGCATTTTACCATGGAAGAGAGGGAACAGAAAGAGAAGTTAATCTGTGATATCACGACAGGAATAGGCTACCCGCACTTGCCCCGTTTAGACCCACTGTGGACATGTGCGAGTCTATGCCTCGACATCCCACCGGAGTCGTTGCCTCGACGTCCCAACGGAGGCACTGCCTCGACATACCAACTGAGGCACTGCCTCGACATACCAACTGAGGCACTGCCTCGACATACCAACTGAGGCACTGCCTCGACATACCAACTGAGGCACTGCCTCGACATATCAACTGAGGCACTGCCTCGACATACCAACTGAGACACTGCCTCGACATACCAACTGAGGCACTGCCACGACGTCCCAACGTTGACGGTCACTGTCACCCGACGCACACGCGCTCCTGGCCAGCCACCTGACGAAACTTAATTTGTAAATATTAAGCAGGCAATGCATGACATGAGTGAACATTACGTAGTTTGGAGGTAAGGAGGGTAGATGCCATCCTCCTCTGCCTTCCATCACATGAGTGCATTCGCTCTAATGTAACATTGAACTGTTGCATATCAACGACCCAACACTGAGCAGTGAGCCGAGACCACTTGAGATTCCAACGTTGTTTAGGGTCCAGACCACAGCGCCGGCGCAGGATTCCAAGTCTCCCGGTGACAGTTATGTAGTCATGCTTCCCCGGCATATGTGACAAACAGGGCCTCGCTCATTGCGGTCGATGAACGCATACAGCGGAGGTGGTGCACCATGTAAAAGAGGGGACAGAAAGCGGAGTTAATATGCCATGTAACAAGAGTACCCGCCCAGCTTCACACTAGTACTATGTTAAGTATGCGTGTGTCTATGGTTAAGTCGCCAGGGTGAGAATGTGCAAAGGTCAAGGTTGGAATGTGACATCACTTATGTTGTTACCCAACACGGGAAGAAATGCTGCCCACAAACATTTGCCCGTGATGCACATCCAGCTTGTAAAACGTATCACTACTGTTAATCTAATGCCCTTGATTGTTACTGTGTCTTCATTATCACAAGACACAACGATGTCTCTTCCGGCACCATATTACATTTGCATTTAGTCATTTAACAGACACTCTTCTCACAGCTACAGGGAACCCTTGTGTCTTATCACATCATATTAAGCTTAGCCCACATCGGAGAGCTACAGGGATAAGATACAAATTCATATTCAAGTCTTTATGATGGATGTGCAAACACCAGGTCAAACTGGGCCCTGAATTCTCAGGACAGAAAACGCAAGCAACCTGGCATGACGTGAGTACACACAGAACATAGATTACATCTTAACTAAGCTAAATAGTTAAACCTCCTGAATAGATAATATCCAATACAATATACTGGACCTCTACTACGCCTAGTACAACCTATACCGACCTTATAGACCTAAGAATAATGTAATACACGTACTACCCCTACTACCCTATGACAAGTGGGGTACAAATAGTGGGATACAGTCGAACAATGCTGTGACTTGCAATCGCCCGCCTAACTCCATTCTAACGAGCCACGAGCCCTTCATTTGCATCCAATCCCCAACACAATGCACCGACAGGGAGCTAAAGTTGCACCCCGGCAGTACAGAAACGACACCTTTTAAATGCCCGCAGAGCACGGCCCAAATCGCAATCGGATTGCAACCCTCAGACAACGCAATTGTGCAGCAACCCGCAACCGATTTGGCCACGGCCACAGACGGGAACGACGACCGACCGTGAGACGATGCGCATGCGAAATTAAGACGCCCGAGCAACGACGAATGAAACTCACCGAGCCGGTGCCAGGACGAAAATAAGAAACACAAATCGGCCGGCAGGTGCAGCACGAATGCACCCTGCACCCGTCCATCTGACCTACGCAGGACTCGAACTGAATGTAGAAATGCGCACCCGCTACGACGCTTATCCCATAAGGCATGAAGACATCTGCGATCGCCGTTTAATCCCGACAGGTGCCACTGCGACTGTTTGGGGCATACTTGACGCATACCTGACGCGAGACAGCCTGCCAGAGCCATGCAGCGCCCACGCCTGCCCGTCGATTGACTGATATCGACCGATATTGCCGAAACAGACATGATC
The DNA here is from genome assembly GCF_021917145.1 of Hypomesus transpacificus. Taxonomy (NCBI): domain Eukaryota; kingdom Metazoa; phylum Chordata; class Actinopteri; order Osmeriformes; family Osmeridae; genus Hypomesus; species Hypomesus transpacificus. The sequence continues at coordinate 25,785 of NW_025813707.1, read as the reverse complement.
AGCAGATCAAGCAAAATGCCAGGCCCTGTACCCTGTCAGACACCCCGATCAGCCGATTCTTTAAAGACTCTAGGGAAGCTCAGCTTCCCCTAAATGTAAATTTACGGTTAAATATGTACTGTTGTGTAACATTTGAAATGAGTTAGACACGTTCATCTCGAAGACGAGTTCGTTCGGAATCACTTCGGTCGACTGACTGATTCCGTCTCATACAGTCTCATACATTCCTGTAGCTTCACAGTGCATCCACAGTTCTTCGAAACTCTAGTCATTGAATAATGCTGTGATCATGTAATTACACCACGTCCCTCGTTTCAGTTTACCTAATTCCCACATTCCCTTTGAGTTAATGTTCTTCGTTAGCTCGTTCGTTCATGTATCCATTCATCAGTAGGCCAGGCTATTGTCGTAGGGCTGAACTAGCTAAATAAATGAATACGTAGGAGAAAGCTGAAAATGAGCTTCCCCTATTCGAAAACCAGCAGCCGCCACTGCATCAGATATGTACTGGTAGCTGTGCCACCGACTAAAGGAAACGCAGACCAATCACGGCCCACATAAACCCCGGCCGGATCCTTGCTAGCCCTAGCGACACGTCGGGCTCCTGAGAAGACATTTGCAGTAGCACACATTTACCCAACCATAAAGTTTGATCTGGTTTTATGATAAAAACCTGTGCATTGCATTACATTCATTAATGTAGCAGACACTTTAGCCAAGCGACTTCCAAGAGAGCTTTAGTGCTAGGTCAAGACCATAACAACGAGACATCCCCAAAACAACGACGCACAGGCCTAGGGCACAACCCAGTAAACTAGGGGAAACGCCTGCACCAGAACACGCCAACCCACCAAGCCCAGCAATGCGCGGCTACCACTCCAGATCCAACACGGACCAGTCCAGAGTCGATGACCACATAGACATGCAGGTTAGATCCCGCGAAAAACGCTGTGCTACACGCAGACAGACATAACCCACGTTGGCCAGCCGAATCACGGCCAGCGGCCACATACCCACATTAGACCAAGCTAGCGGTCCCAAAGATTCAGCCCCACACAGCGGAATCCGCCAAATAACGACCTTACCCGAAACACAATCAGCAGATTAAACAGAAGCACCCTGTGTCGCAATAGCAAAGCAGAGTGCAGCGATATCCTGATTAAATAGCCCGCCCTGCTAAGAAGGTGTGCCCCTACTGCGTGATATGACGCGCTGCCAGTGACGCGCTGCTAATGAGGCGCTATGTCTCGCGTCCCCCTGCATGAACCAGCTCCGCTTGTTTTCTAGGATCTGGGTTAGCTCGTCATCAAAGGTGTTGAATGTTCAAAGATGTTCAGCTCCAAGAAAGAAAAAAAAACTGTTATATAAAACAGGCATAATTATAATCAACAACAATATTTAACATACAAACATCAATTATCCATTATCTACAATTAGTTTAATACACACAGAGCACGTTTTCATTAACAAGACAAAGTGAAAGCTCACCAATCAAATGCTGTCCGATTTGTGCCTTCACCCAAGCACGTAATGGCAGCACACACACATGCACACATACTGCACACGTGATGCAGAAAGAAAAGAATAAAATAAGGAGAAATCCCATGGCAATTAACATTATACATCATGAAAGTAACAAAATAGGCTTACTACACAATAGAATATTAACTACAGGACTTCCGGTTGTGATATGTAGAGAGGACGCACACGTGGAGGCTCACAGTTTGGTTTTTGTTCCTTTCCTTTTAAAACAATCTTTCTTTGAGCATTTTGGCATTACCAACGCGGCTTGACCTAGTTTAGTCAACCCCACATAAAATGAGCAAATCTAAAACCACTAAATCGTCAGACAATGTGGAAACCCCGGCCACACATGCTGCGAAGAATGCTGCAGGCTAGCATCTTTTGCAGCTAACATTTCTCCGACGTTGGCAATATTTTCTGCAGCTCCAGAGGTAACCGCGATGGTTGGCATGAACCAATTGTCTGCAGAATTCGCCAAACAGAGAACCTCACTGAAGGAGGATGTCTCTTCCCTGATTCTAGAAGCTACTAAACCGCTACAATCTTCACAAGACTCACTACAATCGACAGTGAAGTCCTTGCAGGGCCGTCTCGCCTCTGTTGAGTCTGTGGCTGGTGACAACTTTGAAAGGTTAACGAGCTTGCCATTAAAGCGCTCCAAGAACAAAACCAGTCACTTCTGGATCTAATTGACGACCTCGAGAATCGCTCGCGGAGAGCTAACCTCCGTATATTAAACATCCCTGAAGGCAGCGAGGATGGCAAAGATCCCGTGAAGTTCATGTCTGAGGCACTGATGCAGGCGATGGGTCCCGATGTCTTCCCTGTACCGCCTGAATTGGAGAGGGCCCACCGGACCCCAACCGCCAGATCCGATCGGAGATCATTCCCCCGCACGTTCCTGATCTGTTTCTCCAGATTTAAACAGAAAGAAGCTGCGTTGCGCTGGGCCAGGAACCACAAGCTCAAATATCAAGATACCACTATACGGGTCTATCAAGATGTCAGCGCAGCGCTCGCTAAAAAGAGAGCTGCGTTTAACGGCATCAAACAAGCCCTGTAGCGGAGGAACGTCCGATTCCATCTGCTATACCCGGCCCGGCTGCGCGTGATGTGCGGGGAAGACGTGTTTACCTTCGACTCACCTGAGGAAGCTCAGAAGTTTATCGGTCAGAAGTTTGGTAAGGAGTTAAACTCCTAGGACCCGAGGTAGGAATACTCACTGACGTTATTGCTGGACTGATCGGTATTATACTGTACACGAGTACTGGATCTCGTATAGACCACTTATGTTGCTTTTCAATACTTATGTTGTGCACGTTTTCATAAGCCCGTTTGTGTCACGGTTATTGTATTGCTCTACCTTCTCATTTTTTAATTTTTACATGTCATAATCGCTGGGAGCCTTCCGGAGCACACGTGTCAGAGACTGTATCGCCAGAAGTTTTGGGATGTAGTGTTAGCCTGCAGCTTGCCTCAGGGATAAGGTCAAGTATAGGCTTGGTTTTAGTTTTAGTTATGCTTTTGTTATGGTCATGGGATAGGGTTGGGGAAAGGGACACCACTAAATTTTTACAACCAAAAGAAACGCACATAACTGTGTACTTTATCACAATCATTGCTCTAATTTATCTCTGTTTAACATTCCTTTCATTTGTATTCTCTATAGTTGAACATGGGAGGTGGTATTGATGCAAAGAGGGCTGCTGTACGATTCATTCAGCTGGAATGTAAAAGGTTTAAATGGGCCTGTTAAAAGAGCCAGAATATTTAATCATCTAAAATACTTAAAGTGGTGTGATGTTGCATTTCTACAGGAAACCCACTTGTTGGTTAAAGATCAAGTCAGACTAAAAAAAGGATGGGTGGGGAATGTATTCCACTCCAATCTTAATTCAAAAACTTGTGGAACACCCATACTGATCCTTAAAATAATCCAATTTAGTGCGACCACTGTTACCTCAGACCCACAAGGACGGTTTGTAATGATATCTGGGTTTCTCTACCATAAGCCTGTGGTTTTGGTTAATATATATGCCCCGAACCGGGACGATGATACATTTATGGGGAAAATAATTTCATTAATTCCGGATTTGAACTCGCAGCTATTGATATTTGGCGGCGATTTAATCTGTGTAATGAATCCGGTATTAGACCGTTACAATAAATCTACGAATCTGTCTAAAAAGGCAAAGGTACTATCAGCCTTCATGGACCAGATAGGAAGTGTTGACCCCTGGTGTTCTTTATTTCCACAAAACAAGTCCTTCTCTTTCTTTTCCTCTGTACATCCGTATAGTAGGATAGATTATTACTTTTTGACCAGACTCTTCTCCCCTTTGTCGCAAATGCTGAATACTCAGCCATAACTGAATCGGATCATGCCCCTGTTAGACCTTGCCTTCCCTTCTTGCAAATTTGTATGCCCCTTTTGGAAATTAGATAGAAGCTTTATGGCTGATGAGACCTTTTGTGACATGATCTCCCCAAAAATAGATGACTATAGATTCCAACAAAAAGGATGACATTTCTCTCTTCTCTTTTGTGGGAAACATTAAAAGCGGTAATCAGGGGTGAGATTATATTGTATTCTGCTAGAACAAATCAAATGAAAATAATAAAACAAAAGGAGCTCATTAAAGCAATAGCTATGGTGGATTCTCAGTATTCCACCTCTCCCTCCCCTGAATTATATAAGGAAAAGCTGGATCTCCAAACACAATACAATTTGTCGCCAACTGAAAGGACAGAACGTCTCCTTTTAAAATCACGGGGGTATGTCTATGAGCATGGCGACAAATCCGGACTGCTATTAGCACACCAATTTAAGTGCCGATCTGTGTCTTGACAGATCCCACAGATACGTAAAGATGATGGTGAACTAACTATTGATCCGGAAGAAATTAGCAAAACATTCACCTCATTCTATTCAAATCTATATACGTCAGAGCAGGGGCGTAGCCAGATTTTTGTTTTTGGGTAGGCCTATAAAAATACGGATAGGCATCTTTTCCGTCTTTTTTTAACTTATTGGGTGTGCTTTGCCTTTGGCAAGCACAACCATTGTTGTCTCACATATATATTTGGTGGCCAAGCCGCGAAGCGGCGAAGCCACCTTAAGTGTTTCTACGTATTCTTATTAGGATTCCTCCGTTAAGAGGAAACCTATTGTTATTGTTAGTTAGGATTCCTCCGTCAGGAGGAAACCTATTGTTATTGTTAGTTTTATTATTAGGATTCCTCCGTCAGGAGGAAACCTATTGTTATTGTTAGTTTTATTATTAGGATTCCTCCGTCAGGAGGAAACCTATTGTTATTGTTAGTTTTATTATTAGGATTCCTCCGTCAGGAGGAAACCTATTGTTATTGTTAGTTTTATTATTAGGATTCCTCCGTCAGGAGGAAACCTATTGTTATTGTTAGTTTTATTATTATTAGGATTCCTCCGTCAGGAGGAAACCTATTGTTATTGTTAGTTTTATTAGGATTCCTCCGTCAGGAGGAAACCTATTGTTATTGTTAGTTTTATTATTATTATTATTAGGATTCCTCCGTCAGGAGGAAACCTATTGTTATTGTTAGTTTTATTATTAGGATTCCTCCGTCAGGAGGAAACCTATTGTTATTGTTAGTTTTATTATTATTATTAGGATTCCTCCGTCAGGAGGAAACCTATTGTTATTGTTAGTTTTATTATTATTATTAGGATTCCTCCGTCAGGAGGAAACCTATTGTTATTGTTAGTTTTATTATTATTATTAGGATTCCTCCGTCAGGAGGAAACCTATTGTTATTGTTAGTTTTATTATTAGGATTCCTCCGTCAGGAGGAAACCTATTGTTATTGTTAGTTTTATTAGGATTCCTCCGTCAGGAGGAAACCTATTGTTATTGTTAGTTTTATTATTATTATTATTATTATTCTTGTTCCATGGAAGTCAATGGCAGCCCCTAGAACACTTCGACAACTTTTTGTGAAATTTGGCACACTCATTAAGGACAGTTGATTCTATACCTACACCAAGTTTCATGTCTCCCATTAGACCACTCCAGCGCCACCAATGGGTCAAAGTTGGACTTGTGTTTACACACGCAACTTTTGAACCGTATGACCCATTTTCAAAAATGAGGTACCATTGGATTCCCTGGTTCAAGCCGAGTTCAACGCACCCCATGGCGTCAATTTCCGGTTATATAGATTTTCCGCTACTTCCGGTTTTATCAAAAACCTTTGAAAGCCTACTCCTCCTACAATTTTTGTCATATCTTCTTCAAAGTTACCAGAGATGATCTTCAGACCAAGCGTCACAAAAGTTATCGAAAAGAATTTTGATCCTCACAACCGTTTGTCCGGTACAGCCAATCAAATTCATCAGAAAAGCCGCCAAACAGGATGTGAAGTCCTGTCTCAGCAAATCTTTGAGATATCAACACGAAACTTGGTATATCGATGGAAGACACTACAACATGTTACCGTGTGCAAAGGCAACTTCATATCTCCAAAAATGATTGATATAAAGCAAATTGAACTTATCGCTAACGCTAAAATAATGCTTTACACATCAGCCAGTCAAAAACTGATACTCTGATTCAATCACAAGTTCATATGAAGACTCTTGAGAATGTTTATAACACAAATCTGTGAAAAAGTTGACTGTAAGATCAAAGGTCGATTTTTGGTGAATATTTGAAACATGCTTGCTTGGCTAATTTCTAGCCAAATTTCCAATGAATGTCTCCCCTCCTCCTGCCCGCGCGTGCTCCACATCCTCACACACTCAGCCTTAACTTACACACGCGCGGGCTTGGCAAGACGCACACGCAACATTTCAGGAGAGTGTGGGCTGACCAAGCCCCCACTCATTCCTTGGTTTCTAGCCAAGGCCTTGTGGATCTTGTAATCTTGGATCTCTTAACAAAAGCTGATCTTTTTAGTATTGCATTTCCGATTTTGTATGCAATGGTAAAAAGTTATACAAATCCTGAAACATTGATATATATATATGTATTTATATATATATAAATCTTTATTTCAGACGCCAAGTTCCACATAAAATAACAGACATAGAGCTATAAAAAAGAGAGTAAAACGAAAACATAAAACATAGATAATACAGTGCATAAAAAGTATGAAGACTTTTGTGCCAATGTAGTCTTAAGTTCCAAGTAATCGATAGCAGCTCTTTAGAGGGTTGACCAGGGCCTCTACTATTCAGTTCTCAGACTCGTCCAGTCGACACATGAAACCATACATCAGTTGTCTCAGGAGTGCCTTACAGGTTGGTACGTGCTTAGACAGAAACAACTGACCAGCACTATGCCACCTAGGCACATTAAGTAGCAATCTAAAAGCATCATTGAAACCATACATCAGTTGTCTCAGGATTGCCTTACAGGTTGGTACGTGCTTAGACACAAACAACTGACTAGCACTATGCCACCTTGGCACATTAAGTAGCAATCTAAAAGCATCATTGTAGGCTACTTTCAGTATCTGTATACTCCTTTACCTGTACATAGACCACAAATGAGCAGTGTACAATGGTGTTATGTAGGTTCTAAACAGGGAACATTTAACTGAATCTGAGCACATAGAAAACGTCCTTAATAACATACTGGCCTGAGAATATATTTGACAGCGCTGTTGATACATATCGTTGTCATCTGTCCAATCATCAGAAATGACATGGCAGATATTTTATTTCCTCACAAACACCAAGGGGACTGCCAGATAAATAAAAGGTAGGGAAGGTTAATTTCCTGTCCTGATTACTTCTGACTATCATTATGTGGCTTTTCTTTGCATTATATTTTATATCATGATCTAAGCCATACTGAGAGCACACCCATAGCATCTGTTGCAACAGGCTGAGTGGAACCAGATAATCTGCGTACATCAGATGATTGACAATAGATTCACCAACAAGACAGCCTGTATTTGTCTTATTCAGCTGGCTTGATAAGTCGTCCATATTAAACAAAAAGGGAAATCAAATTCCTCCTTGTCGAACTCCGTTACCAACATGGAAAGCAGCTGATACAACATTGTCCCATTTAACATGAAAAGTTTGATTGGCATACCAGAACACCAAAATCCTCACAAGAGGTTTAGGGACACCTCTCGCTATTAGCTTCATAAACAGTTTTTCATGACAAATTCGATCGAAAGCTTTGTAAGCATCAATAAAGCATAAAAATACAGATGAATTAAGACTTGTGTACCTGAGACAATCTCCTTCAGAGCATAGATACAGAGATCAGTACCATGTTTTCTTTTAAAACCAAACTGATTTTCTGCAGTCAGAATATACATTTCCAATTTCAATCAAATAATTCTCTCAAACACTTTAGACAAGATACTGGCCAATGCAATGGGTCGATAGTTGTGTAGCCCGGGTGGTAAACATTTCTGTTGAAACAATCCTATTACATAAATATAAAAGTTTGAATACATAATACTTAAGTTCATAGTTTAATAAATAGACTTTAAGGTTTGAGAGTATGATTTTGATTTGATGAGAAATGCATATTGTTCATGTTTTACTGAATACAGCATTTGGAAATGTATATCTGTTGTTTAAAAAACGCATGTTAAAATGTACCGGTTACAAATATGAAGAGAGTAAGATGAATGTTTTGTGAATCTATGTTGTTGCTTTAATTTTGATTATGATGTTAAGCCAATCCGGTTTGAGGTCAAAGGGCAGGGTAACACGGGAAGTTGGGGTAGATGAGGTTGGAGTAGAAAAAGACAGAGCGAGCGGAGGAGTTGGAGGGAGAAGAAAATTGTAGCGTACGGTAAAATACCAAGAGTGAAGATTTTATATTATCATTAGTGGTGTTATGTTTATATTGTTGGGTGAATATCTCAACCAACAACAATAACCCAGAAAGAGGAGTTTGGCTGTTGGCGGTTTTGGATTAAGCACGGGCTTTGCCGCCAGACTAGCGACAGCGAGTGCCAGGTTGGAGCCGGTGGAGGTCGGGATTGTCGTCGTCCTCAGTCTTCTTCCTGAGTTGGTTCGTCTCGTAAATCCACGAGAGTATTTGGTCGGTCTCTCCTTCACCTGCTGCCGCCCTTCTGCCGCAGTGCGTGTGCTACCGCACTGCTGATCCGAGGTACCAGCTCCTTGTTATTTTGTGCCATCCTGGCGAAACAGCCATTTTGTTTACGGCTACAACGCACACGAGCTACACTCAGGCCTGCACCGTAGAACTGTACTGAATTAAGGTATTCGTGTAGTTAGCATTGCCGGCTAGTTTGTATTGTGTGTCCATGTGCATTACGATGTCATGTAAATGTTGAACCAATAACTGAAGAACTGATTTTTTGTCTGAAGTAAATCTTTCCTGTTTTTGTTTAACAGTTGGTTGTATTGTTTTTTTCATATGTTAAATTGGTTTAAGTTAGTAACAATTACTAACGAACTCAGGTTAGCCACCTCTCATTAAAAATCCACCAAACTAGAGAGGCGCTACAGTTGTCTATGCTGTTCAGTTTACCAGCCTTATCTTTAACAACAGGCACTAACAGTACTGACATAATAGAGTTCGGTAGAACACCATGAACCATAATTCCAGTGAGACACATGGCTAGAAATGGACTGAGTCTATAACTGGCATTTTTTAGATGCTCTGCAGAAATGGAATCCATACCACAAGCTTTGTTGTTGTCTAGCATGTGGATGGCATCATAAATATCTACTGATCTAACTATCAAGTCTGCAGAGATACCTTTATATTGATTATCAATTCTCACTGTGTTACTTTGAACACAATTAAATAGTTTACTGTAGTGCTCATGCCATAGATCAGCAATCTTCTCTGGACAACTAACCCCTTTGATATCAGAAGGGAGGGGAGTTCTGTTATTATTTATGATCTTGACCTCCTTCCAGAAGTCAGTAAGATTGTTATTCTGCATCTTTCTGGCCAGCGAGTCTGCTCTCATTGTGTTTTCATTTCTCTTAATGAAACGAGTGCATATTTAAATCTAGCATTTGTGAGGTTTTTGTTATCAAGCAGCACTCTCTGTCTGGGTCTGCCTGCCTCTGACCAGACTCTAAAGGCTTCTCTAGCAGCAGCATGTTGCTCAGACACAAACTCATTCCAGACAGGCCGTGCGTTAGGGACCTTACTCTTGTGATTAATAAAAGGTTCACTGGAAGCATAAAGACATTTGACAATATCATCATACATGGCACAGAGCTTTTCAGCATTATGTTTATCCTTGCAGTTCATATCCGAGAATTAGTTAATAGAGAATATCTGTGCCGAACCTCTTTGGTCAATTTTGACCAGTCCAGTTTTCTTGGGGGGCCAGCAACAAGGGTACACTCTCAACATTTAGCAGCATAGCAACTGGTATGTGATCAGTGGTGGCCAGCCCATAACACATCTCTATACTTTCCAGTGAGTCATGAGAATCGGCTGTGGTTACAATATGGTCTAGCCAGGAAGTTGTGTGCCACGTTTCACTTATATAGGTAAAACTTGTATCAGGCAATAACGCTTGATATAATTAATTTAGTTTCATTACAGAACTGCTGCAGATGTTGTGCGAATAAACACTTATCTGACATGTCAGCATTAAAATCACCCATGACATAGACACAACATGAACTATTGTCCTCTATGAAGGACTGAATAAAAGCTAACCTGTTCTGAAATTCATCCTCATGGTCATAGGATTCATATGGTGTGTACACATTTACAATAGTACATTTATTTTCATTGTGATTAAACTCCAACCCAATAGCCCAGTCAACGTTAAGCCACACCACCTTTACCGTTGGGTCATATTTTATGTTCCACAGTATAGCTACACCACCAGCTATCCTCCCACAAACCATTCTCATGCTGAGATCGGTAGTGGACTCTCCAGCACCATGAAAGTTCTTGTGTAGGGAGTTCAATTTGTCCAGATCTTGCTTGGTCATCCAGGTTTCTTGAAAGCAGACAATGTCACTCTCGTCCAGCAATGTGTCCACCACCAAACGTCTTGATCTATCAGCAGCAGTATGTCCTACTCGGAGGCCACGAGCGTTGTAGGATACAACCCGCATTAATGATCTACCACGGACCCATCAGGGCAGCTGGCCGGTGTGTCTGTCTCCCTGGTCTCTACATATAGGCCTACATTCATCCCAGCATCATGACTGAGCTGAAGCTCGGTACCCTGAGAGCGGGGGGTATTCTCTGGTCGAGCTTTTTTGAAAGTATAGACCAAGGGTAATTACCAAACCACAACTGTCCCACCATTACCCATATGTGGCGCTACATTCCACGCCCTAAAGCACAAAGGCTTTCTGGAATGGATAGGCTAACCAAGCCCCCTCCCTTCACTCCTTGAGTTGAAATAAAGGCCCTTGTGGATCCTGGTGGTATTATATTTCAGATTTGGTATCCCATTGGTAATTCTGCAGCATAGATTTTTCTATACAGTTCCAATTTGTCAAGAATATACATTTTTCAATGGTTCGCAATGTTTGGAGGAATCCGCCATTACTGCTTGCAGTTATATTTAGGATTCCTCCGTCAGGAGGAAACCTATTGTTATTGTTAGTTTTATTATTATTATTATTATTATTCTTGTTCCATGGAAGTCAATGGCAGCCCCTAGAACACTTCGACAACTTTTTGTGAAATTTGGCACACTCATTAAGGACAGTTGATTCTATACCTACACCAAGTTTCATGTCTCCCATTAGACCACTCCAGCGCCACCAACGGGTCAAAGTTGGACTTGTGTTTACACACGCAACTTTTGAACCGTATGACCCATTTTCAAAAATGAGGTACTATTGGATTCCCTGGTTCAAGCCGAGTTCAACGCACCCCATGGCGTCAATTTCCGGTTATATAGATTTTCCGCTACTTCCGGTTTTATCAAAAACCTTTGAAAGCCTACTCCTCCTACAATTTTTGTCATATCTTCTTCAAAGTTACCAGAGATGATCTTCAGACCAAGCGTCACAAAAGTTATCGAAAAGAATTTTGATCCTCACAACCCTTTGTCCGGTACAGCCAATCAAATTCATCAGAAAAGCCGCCAAACAGGATGTGAAGTCATGTCTCAGCAAATCTTTGAGATATCAACACGAAACTTGGTATATCGATGGAAGACACTACAACATGTTACCGTGTGCAAAGGCAACTTCATATCTCCAAAAATGATTGATATAAAGCAAATTGAACTTATCGCTAACGCTAAAATAATGCTTTACACATCAGCCAGTCAAAAACTGATACTCTGATTCAATCACAAGTTCATATGAAGACTCTTGAGAATGTTTATAACACAAATCTGTGAAAAAGTTGACTGTAAGATCAAAGGTCGATTTTTGGTGAATATTTGAAACATGCTTGCTTGGCTAATTTCCAGCCAAATTTCCAATGAATGTCTCCCCTCCTCCTGCCCGCGCGTGCTCCACATCCTCACACACTCAGCCTTAACTTACACACGCGCGGGCTTGGCAAGACGCACACGCAACATTTCAGGAGAGTGTGGGCTGACCAAGCCCCCACTCATTCCTTGGTTTCTAGCCAAGGCCTTGTGGATCTTGTAATCTTGGATCTCTTAACAAAAGCTGATCTTTTTAGTATTGCATTTCCGATTTTGTATGCAATGGTAAAAAGTTATACAAATCCTGAAACATTGATATATATATATGTATTTATATATATATAAATCTTTATTTCAGACGCCAAGTTCCACATAAAATAACAGACATAGAGCTATAAAAAAGAGAGTAAAACGAAAACATAAAACATAGATAATACAGTGCATAAAAAGTATGAAGACTTTTGTGCCAATGTAGTCTTAAGTTCCAAGTAATCGATAGCAGCTCTTTAGAGGGTTGACCAGGGCCTCTACTATTCAGTTCTCAGACTTGTCCAGTCGACACATGAAACCATACATCAGTTGTCTCAGGAGTGCCTTACAGGTTGGTACGTGCTTAGACAGAAACAACTGACCAGCACTATGCCACCTAGGCACATTAAGTAGCAATCTAAAAGCATCATTGAAACCATACATCAGTTGTCTCAGGATTGCCTTACAGGTTGGTACGTGCTTAGACACAAACAACTGACTAGCACTATGCCACCTTGGCACATTAAGTAGCAATCTAAAAGCATCATTGTAGGCTACTTTCAGTATCTGTATACTCCTTTTCCTGTACATAGACCACAAATGAGCAGTGTGCAATGGTGTTATGTAGGTTCTAAACAGGGAACATTTAACTGAATCTGAGCACATAGAAAATGTCCTTAATAACATACTGGCCTGAGAATATATTTGACAGCGCTGTTGATACATATCGTTGTCATCTGTCCAATCATCAGAAATGACATGGCAGATATTTTATTTCCTCACAAACACCAAGGGGACTGCCAGATAAATAAAAGGTAGGGAAGGTTAATTTCCTGTCCTGATTACTTCTGACTATCATTATGTGGCTTTTCTTTGCATTATATTTTATATCATGATCTAAGCCATACTGAGAGCACACCCATAGCATCTGTTGCAACAGGCTGAGTGGAACCAGATAATCTGCGTACATCAGATGATTGACAATAGATTCACCAACAAGACAGCCTGTATTTGTCTTATTCAGCTGGCTTGATAAGTCGTCCATATCCATATTAAACAAAAAGGGAAATCAAATTCCTCCTTGTCGAACTCCGTTACCAACATGGAAAGCAGCTGATACAACATTGTCCCATTTAACATGAAAAGTTTGATTGGCATACCAGAACACCAAAATCCTCACAAGAGGTTTAGGGAAACCTCTCGCTATTAGCTTCATAAACAGTTTTTCATGACAAATTCGATCGAAAGCTTTGTAAGCATCAATAAAGCATAAAAATACAGATGAATTAAGACTTGTGTACCTGAGACAATCTCCTTCAGAGCATAGATACAGAGATCAGTACCATGTTTTCTTTTAAAACCAAACTGATTTTCTGCAGTCAGAATATACATTTCCAATTTCAATCAAATAATTCTCTCAAACACTTTAGACAAGATACTGGCCAATGCAATGGGTCGATAGTTGTGTAGCCCGGGTGGTAAACATTTCTGTTGAAACAATCCTATTACATAAATATAAAAGTTTGAATACATAATACTTAAGTTCATAGTTTAATAAATAGACTTTAAGGTTTGAGAGTATGATTTTGATTTGATGAGAAATGCATATTGTTCATGTTTTACTGAATACAGCATTTGGAAATGTATATCTGTTGTTTAAAAAACGCATGTTAAAATGTACCGGTTACAAATATGAAGAGAGTAAGATGAATGTTTTGTGAATCTATGTTGTTGCTTTAATTTTGATTATGATGTTAAGCCAATCCGGTTTGAGGTCAAAGGGCAGGGTAACACGGGAAGTTGGGGTAGATGAGGTTGGAGTAGAAAAAGACAGAGCGAGCGGAGGAGTTGGAGGGAGAAGAAAATTGTAGCGTACGGTAAAATACCAAGAGTGAAGATTTTATATTATCATTAGTGGTGTTATGTTTATATTGTTGGGTGAATATCCCTGGGAGGAGGCCCCGGGGAAGACCCAGGACACGCTGGAGGGACTATGTCTCTCGGCTGGCCTGGGAACGCCTTGGGGTCCCCCAGGAAGAGCTGGCGGAAGTGGCCGGGGGGAGGGAAGTCTGGGCCTCCCTGCTTAGGTCGCTGCCCCCGCGACCCGATCCCCGGACAAGCGGCAGATGACGACGACGACGACGACGAATATCTCAACCAACAACAATAACCCAGAAAGAGGAGTTTGGCTGTTGGCGGTTTTGGATTAAGCACGGGCTTTGCCGCCAGACTAGCGACAGCGAGTGCCAGGTTGGAGCCGGTGGAGGTCGGGATTGTCGTCGTCCTCAGTCTTCTTCCTGAGTTGGTTCGTCTCGTAAATCCACGAGAGTATTTGGTCGGTCTCTCCTTCACCTGCTGCCGCCCTTCTGCCGCAGTGCGTGTGCTACCGCACTGCTGATCCGAGGTACCAGCTCCTTGTTATTTTGTGCCATCCTGGCGAAACAGCCATTTTGTTTACGGCTACAACGCACACGAGCTACACTCAGGCCTGCACCGTAGAACTGTACTGAATTAAGGTATTCGTGTAGTTAGCATTGCCGGCTAGTTTGTATTGTGTGTCCATGTGCATTACGATGTCATGTAAATGTTGAACCAATAACTGAAGAACTGATTTTTTGTCTGAAGTAAATCTTTCCTGTTTTTGTTTAACAGTTGGTTGTATTGTTTTTTTCATATGTTAAATTGGTTTAAGTTAGTAACAATTACTAACGAACTCAGGTTAGCCACCTCTCATTACAAATCCACCAAACTAGAGAGGCGCTACAGTTGTCTATGCTGTTCAGTTTACCAGCCTTATCTTTAACAACAGGCACTAACAGTACTGACATAATAGAGTTTGGTAGAACACCATGAACCATAATTCCAGTGAGACACATGGCTAGAAATGGACTGAGTCTATAACTGGCATTTTTTAGATGCTCTGCAGAAATGGAATCCATACCACAAGCTTTGTTGTTGTCTAGCATGTGGATGGCATCATAAATATCTACTGATCTAACTATCAAGTCTGCAGAGATACCTTTATATTGATTATCAATTCTCACTGTGTTACTTTGAACACAATTAAATAGTTTACTGTAGTGCTCATGCCATAGATCAGCAATCTTCTCTGGACAACTAACCCCTTTGATATCAGAAGGGAGGGGAGTTCTGTTATTATTTATGATCTTGACCTCCTTCCAGAAGTCAGTAAGATTGTTATTCTGCATCTTTCTGGCCAGCGAGTCTGCTCTCATTGTGTTTTCATTTCTCTTAATGAAACGAGTGCATATTTAAATCTAGCATTTGTGAGGTTTTTGTTATCAAGCAGCACTCTCTGTCTGGGTCTGCCTGCCTCTGACCAGACTCTAAAGGCTTCTCTAGCAGCAGCATGTTGCTCAGACACAAACTCATTCCAGACAGGCCGTGCGTTAGGGACCTTACTCTTGTGATTAATAAAAGGTTCACTGGAAGCATAAAGACATTTGACAATATCATCATACATGGCACAGAGCTTTTCAGCATTATGTTTATCCTTGCAGTTCATATCCGAGAATTAGTTAATAGAGAATATCTGTGCCGAACCTCTTTGGTCAATTTTGACCAGTCCAGTTTTCTTGGGGGGCCAGCAACAAGGGTACACTCTCAACATTTAGCAGCATAGCAACTGGTATGTGATCAGTGGTGGCCAGCCCATAACACATCTCTATACTTTCCAGTGAGTCATGAGAATCGGCTGTGGTTACAATATGGTCTAGCCAGGAAGTTGTGTGCCACGTTTCACTTATATAGGTAAAACTTGTATCAGGCAATAACGCTTGATATAATTAATTTAGTTTCATTACAGAACTGCTGCAGATGTTGTGCGAATAAACACTTATCTGACATGTCAGCATTAAAATCACCCATGACATAGACACAACATGAACTATTGTCCTCTATGAAGGACTGAATAAAAGCTAACCTGTTCTGAAATTCATCCTCATGGTCATAGGATTCATATGGTGTGTACACATTTACAATAGTACATTTATTTTCATTGTGATTAAACTCCAACCCAATAGCCCAGTCAACGTTAAGCCACACCACCTTTACCGTTGGGTCATATTTTATGTTCCACAGTATAGCTACACCACCAGCTATCCTCCCACAAACCATTCTCATGCTGAGATCGGTAGTGGACTCTCCAGCACCATGAAAGTTCTTGTGTAGGGAGTTCAATTTGTCCAGATCTTGCTTGGTCATCCAGGTTTCTTGAAGGCAGACAATGTCACTCTCGTCCAGCAATGTGTCCACCACCAAACGTCTTGATCTATCAGCAGCAGTATGTCCTACTCGGAGGCCACGAGCGTTGTAGGATACAACCCGCATTAATGATCTACCACGGACCCATCAGGGCAGCTGGCCGGTGTGTCTGTCTCCCTGGTCTCTACATATAGGCCTACATTCATCCCAGCATCATGACTGAGCTGAAGCTCGGTACCCTGAGAGCGGGGGGTATTCTCTGGTCGAGCTTTTTTGAAAGTATAGACCAAGGGTAATTACCAAACCACAACTGTCCCACCATTACCCATATGTGGCGCTACATTCCACGCCCTAAAGCACAAAGGCTTTCTGGAATGGATAGGCTAACCAAGCCCCCTCCCTTCACTCCTTGAGTTGAAATAAAGGCCCTTGTGGATCCTGGTGGTATTATATTTCAGATTTGGTATCCCATTGGTAATTCTGCAGCATAGATTTTTCTATACAGTTCCAATTTGTCAAGAATATACATTTTTCAATGGTTCGCAATGTTTGGAGGAATCCGCCATTACTGCTTGCAGTTATATTTATTATTATTATTCTTGTTCCATGGAAGTCAATGGCAGCCCCTAGAACCCTTTGACAACTTTTTGTGAAATTTGGCACACTCATTAAGGACAGTTGATTCTATACCTACACCAAGTTTCATGTCTCCCATTAGACCACTCCAGCGCCACCAACGGGTCAAAGTTGGACTTGTGTTTACACACGCAACTTTTGAACCGTATGACCCATTTTCAAAAATGAGGTACCATTGGATTCCCTGGATCAAGCCGAGTTCAACGCACCCCATGGCGTCAATTTCCGGTTATGTAGATTTTCCGCTATTTCCGGTTTTATCAAAAACCTTTGAAAGCCTACTCCTCCTACAATTGTTGTCATATCTTCTTCAAAGTTACCAGAGATGATCTTCAGACCAAGCCTCACAAAAGTTATCGAAAAGAATTTTGATCCTCACAACCGTTTGTCCGGTACAGCCAATCAAATTCATCAGAAAAGCCGCCAAACAGGATGTGAAGTCATGTCTCAGCAAATCTTTGAGATATCAACACGAAACTTGGTATATCGATGGAAGACACTACAACATGTTACCGTGTGCAAAGGCAACCTCATATCTCCAAAAATGATTGATATAAAGCAAATTGAACTTATCGCTAACGCTAAAATAATGCTTTACACATCAGCCAGTCAAAAACTGATACTCTGATTCAATCACAAGTTCATATGAAGACTCTTGAGAATGTTTATAACACAAATCTGTGAAAAGGTTGACTGTAAGATCAAAGGTCGATTTTTGGTGAATATTTGAAACATGCTTGCTTGGCTAATTTCTAGCCAAATTTCCAATGAATGTCTCCCCTCCTCCTGCCCGCGCGTGCTCCACATCCTCACACACTCAGCCTTAACTTACACACGCGCGGGCTTGGCAAGACGCACACGCAACATTTCAGTAGAGTGTGGGCTGACCAAGCCCCCACTCATTCCTTAGTCTCTAGCAAAGGCCTTGTGGATCTTGTAATCTTGGATCTCTTAACAAAAGCTGATCTTTTTGGTATTGCATTTCCGATTTTGTATGCAATGGTAAAAAGTTATACAAATCCTGAAACATTGATATATATATATATGTATTTATATATATATATAAATCTTTATTTCAGACGCCAAGTTCCACATAAAATAACAGACATAGAGCTATAAAAAAGAGAGTAAAACAAAAACATAAAACATAGATAATACAGAGCATAAAAAGTATGAAGACTTTTGTGCCAATGTAGTCTTAAGTTTCAAGTAATCGATAGCAGCTCTTTAGAGGGTTGACCAGAGCCTCTACTATTCAGTTCTCAGACTTGTCCAGTCGACACATGAAACCATACATCAGTTGTCTCAGGAGTGCCTTACAGGTTGGTACGTGCTTAGACAGAAACAACTGACCAGCACTATGCCACCTAGGCACATTAAGTAGCAATCTAAAAGCATAATTGAAACCATACATCAGTTGTCTCAGGATTGCCTTACAGGTTGGTACGTGCTTAGACACAAACAACTGACTAGCACTATGAAACCTCACAAGAGGTTTAGGGACACCTCTCGCTATTAGCTTCATAAACAGTTTTTCATGAGAAATTCGATCCAAAGCTTTGTAAGCATCAATAAAGCATAAAAATACAGATGAATTAAGACTTGTGTACCTGAGACAATCTCCTTCAGAGCATAGATACAGAGATCAGTACCATGTTTTCTTTTAAAACCAAACTGATTTTCTGCAGTCAGAATATACATTTGCAATTTCAATCAAATAATTCTCTCAAACACTTTAGACAAGATACTGGCCAATGCAATGGGTCGATAGTTGTCTATGCTGTTCAGTTTACCAGCCTTATCTTTAACAACAGGCACTAACAATACTGACATAATAGAGTTCGGTAGAACACCATGAACCATAATTCCAGTGAGACACATGGCTAGAAATGGACTGAGTCTATAACTGGCATTTTTTAGATGCTCTGCAGAAATGCAATCCTTACCACAAGCTTTGTTGTTGTCTAGCATGTGGATGGCATCATAAATATCTACTGATCTAACTATCAAGTCTGCAGAGATACCTTTATATTCATTATCAATTCTCACTGTGTTACTTTGAACACAATTAAATAGTTTACTGTAGTGCTCATGCCATAGATCAGCAATCTTCTCTGGACAACTAACCCCTTTGATATCAGAAGGGAGGGGAGTTCTGTTATTATTTATGATCTTGACCTCCTTCCAGAAGTCAGTAAGATTGTTATTCTGCATCTTTCTGGCCAGCGAGTCTGCTCTCATTGTGTTTTCATTTCTCTAAATGAAACGAGTGCATATTTAAATCTAGCATTTGTGAGGTTTTTGTTATCAAGCAGCACTCCCTGTCTGGGTCTGCCTGCCTCTGACCAGACTCTAAAGGCTTCTCTAGCAGCAGCATGTTGCTCAGACACAAACTCATTCCAGACAGGCCGTGCGTTAGGGACCTTACTCTTGTGATTAATAAAAGGTTCACTGGAAGCATAAAGACATTTGACAATATCATCATACATGGCACAGAGCTTTTCAGCATGATGTTTATCCTTGCAGTTCATATCCGTGCACATTAGGGCATCCCTAGAAAATGCAACATCACTATGTAAGCTGTCAGTTAATAAAGAATATCTGTGCATAACCTCTTTGGTCAATTTTGACCAGTCCAGTTTTCTTGGGGGGCCAGCAACAAGGGTACACTCTCAACATTTAGCAGCATAGCAACTGGTATGTGATCAGTGGTGGCCAGCCCATAAAACATCTCTATACTTTCCAGTGAGTCATGAGCATCGGCTCTGGTTACAATATGGTCTAGCCAGGAAGTTGTGTGCCACGTTTCACTTATATAGGTAAAACTTGTATCAGGCAATAACGCTTGATATAATTAATTTAGTTTCATTACAGAACTGCTGCAGATGTTGTGCGAATAAACGCTTATCTGACATGTCAGCATTAAAATCACCCATGACATAGACACAACATGAACTATTGTCCTCTATGAAGGACTGAATAAAAGCTAACCTGTTCTGAAATTCATCCTCATGGTCATAGGATTCATATGGTGTGTACACATTTACAATAGTACATTTATTTTCATTGTGATTAAACTCCAACCCAATAGCCCAGTCAACGTTAAGCCAAACCACCTTTACCGTTGGGTCATATTTTATGTTCCACAGTATAGCTACACCACCAGCTATCCTCCCACAAACCATTCTCATGCTGAGATCGGTAGTGGACTCTCCAGCACCATGAAAGTTCTTGTGTAGGGAGTTCAATTTGTCCAGATCTTGCTTGGCCATCCAGGTTTCTTGAAGAGAGACAATGTCACTCTCGCCCAGCAATGTGTCCACCACCAAACGTCTTGATCTATCAGCAGCAGTATGTCCTACTCGGAGGCCACGAGCGTTGTAGGATACAACCCGCATTAATGATCTACCACGGACCCATCAGGGCAGCTGGCCGGTGTGTCTGTCTCCCTGGTCTCTACATATAGGCCTACATTCATCCCAGCATCATGACTGAGCTGAAGCTCGGTACCCTGAGAGCGGGGGGTGTGCTCTGGTCGAGCTTTTTTGAAAGTATAGACCAAGGGTAATTACCACACCACAACTGTCCCACCATTACCCATAGGTGGTGCTACATTCCACACCCTAAAGCACAAAGGCTTTCTGGAATGGATAGGCTAACCAAGCCCCCTCCCTTCACTCCTTGGGTTGAAATAAAGGCCCTTGTGGATCTTGATGGTATTATATTTCAGATTTGGTATCCCATTGGTAATTCTGCAGCATAGATTTTTCTATACAATTCCAATTTGTCAAGATTATACATTTTTCAATGGTTCGCAATGTTTGGAGGAATCCGCCATTACTGCTTGCAGTTATATTTAGGATTCCTCCGTCAGGAGGAAACCTATTGTTATTGTTAGTTTTATTATTAGGATTCCTCCGTCAGGAGGAAACCTATTGTTATTGTTAGTTTTATTATTATTATTATTATTATTCTTGTTCCATGGAAGTCAATGGCAGCCCCTAGAACACTTCGACAACTTTTTGTGAAATTTGGCACACTCATTAAGGACAGTTGATTCTATACCTACACCAAGTTTCATGTCTCCCATTAGACCACTCCAGCGCCACCAATGGGTCAAAGTTGGACTTGTGTTTACACACGCAACTTTTGAACCGTATGACCCATTTTCAAAAATGAGGTACCATTGGATTCCCTGGTTCAAGCCGAGTTCAACGCACCCCATGGCGTCAATTTCCGGTTATATAGATTTTCCGCTACTTCCGGTTTTATCAAAAACCTTTGAAAGCCTACTCCTCCTACAATTTTTGTCATATCTTCTTCAAAGTTACCAGAGATGATCTTCAGACCAAGCGTCACAAAAGTTATCGAAAAGAATTTTGATCCTCACAACCGTTTGTCCGGTACAGCCAATCAAATTCATCAGAAAAGCCGCCAAACAGGATGTGAAGTCCTGTCTCAGCAAATCTTTGAGATATCAACACGAAACTTGGTATATCGATGGAAGACACTACAACATGTTACCGTGTGCAAAGGCAACTTCATATCTCCAAAAATGATTGATATAAAGCAAATTGAACTTATCGCTAACGCTAAAATAATGCTTTACACATCAGCCAGTCAAAAACTGATACTCTGATTCAATCACAAGTTCATATGAAGACTCTTGAGAATGTTTATAACACAAATCTGTGAAAAAGTTGACTGTAAGATCAAAGGTCGATTTTTGGTGAATATTTGAAACATGCTTGCTTGGCTAATTTCTAGCCAAATTTCCAATGAATGTCTCCCCTCCTCCTGCCCGCGCGTGCTCCACATCCTCACACACTCAGCCTTAACTTACACACGCGCGGGCTTGGCAAGACGCACACGCAACATTTCAGGAGAGTGTGGGCTGACCAAGCCCCCACTCATTCCTTGGTTTCTAGCCAAGGCCTTGTGGATCTTGTAATCTTGGATCTCTTAACAAAAGCTGATCTTTTTAGTATTGCATTTCCGATTTTGTATGCAATGGTAAAAAGTTATACAAATCCTGAAACATTGATATATATATATGTATTTATATATATAAAAATCTTTATTTCAGACGCCAAGTTCCACATAAAATAACAGACATAGAGCTATAAAAAAGAGAGTAAAACGAAAACATAAAACATAGATAATACAGTGCATAAAAAGTATGAAGACTTTTGTGCCAATGTAGTCTTAAGTTCCAAGTAATCGATAGCAGCTCTTTAGAGGGTTGACCAGGGCCTCTACTATTCAGTTCTCAGACTTGTCCAGTCGACACATGAAACCATACATCAGTTGTCTCAGGAGTGCCTTACAGGTTGGTACGTGCTTAGACAGAAACAACTGACCAGCACTATGCCACCTAGGCACATTAAGTAGCAATCTAAAAGCATCATTGAAATCATACATCAGTTGTCTCAGGATTGCCTTACAGGTTGGTACGTGCTTAGACACAAACAACTGACTAGCAGTATGCCACCTTGGCACATTAAGTAGCAATCTAAAAGCATCATTGTAGGCTACTTTCAGTATCTGTATACTCCTTTACCTGTACATAGACCACAAATGAGCAGTGTACAATGGTGTTATGTAGGTTCTAAACAGGGAACATTTAACTGAATCTGAGCACATAGAAAACGTCCTTAATAACATACTGGCCTGAGAATATATTTGACAGCGCTGTTGATACATATCGTTGTCATCTGTCCAATCATCAGAAATGACATGGCAGATCTTTTATTTCCTCACAAACACCAAGGGGACTGCCAGATAAATAAAAGGTAGGGAAGGTTAATTTCCTGTCCTGATTACTTCTGACTATCATTATGTGGCTTTTCTTTGCATTATATTTTATATCATGATCTAAGCCATACTGAGAGCACACCCATAGCATCTGTTGCAACAGGCTGAGTGGAACCAGATAATCTGCGTACATCAGATGATTGACAATAGATTCACCAACAAGACAGCCTGTATTTGTCTTATTCAGCTGGCTTGATAAGTCGTCCATATCCATATTAAACAAAAAGGGAAATCAAATTCCTCCTTGTCGAACTCCGTTACCAACATGGAAAGCAGCTGATACAACATTGTCCCATTTAACATGAAAAGTTTGATTGGCATACCAGAACACCAAAATCCTCACAAGAGGTTTAGGGACACCTCTCGCTATTAGCTTCATAAACAGTTTTTCATGACAAATTCGATCGAAAGCTTTGTAAGCATCAATAAAGCATAAAAATACAGATGAATTAAGACTTGTGTACCTGAGACAATCTCCTTCAGAGCATAGATACAGAGATCAGTACCATGTTTTCTTTTAAAACCAAACTGATTTTCTGCAGTCAGAATATACATTTCCAATTTCAATCAAATAATTCTCTCAAACACTTTAGACAAGATACTGGCCAATGCAATGGATCGATAGTTGTGTAGCCCGGGTGGTAAACATTTCTGTTGAAACAATCCTATTACATAAATATAAAAGTTTGAATACATAATACTTAAGTTCATAGTTTAATAAATAGACTTTAAGGTTTGAGAGTATGATTTTGATTTGATGAGAAATGCATATTGTTCATGTTTTACTGAATACAGCATTTGGAAATGTATATCTGTTGTTTAAAAAACGCATGTTAAAATGTACCGGTTACAAATATGAAGAGAGTAAGATGAATGTTTTGTGAATCTATGTTGTTGCTTTAATTTTGATTATGATGTTAAGCCAATCCGGTTTGAGGTCAAAGGGCAGGGTAACACGGGAAGTTGGGGTAGATGAGGTTGGAGTAGAAAAAGACAGAGCGAGCGGAGGAGTTGGAGGGAGAAGAAAATTGTAGCGTACGGTAAAATACCAAGAGTGAAGATTTTATATTATCATTAGTGGTGTTATGTTTATATTGTTGGGTGAATATCTCAACCAACAACAATAACCCAGAAAGAGGAGTTTGGCTGTTGGCGGTTTTGGATTAAGCACGGGCTTTGCCGCCAGACTAGCGACAGCGAGTGCCAGGTTGGAGCCGGTGGAGGTCGGGATTGTCGTCGTCCTCAGTCTTCTTCCTGAGTTGGTTCGTCTCGTAAATCCACGAGAGTATTTGGTCGGTCTCTCCTTCACCTGCTGCCGCCCTTCTGCCGCAGTGCGTGTGCTACCGCACTGCTGATCCGAGGTACCAGCTCCTTGTTATTTTGTGCCATCCTGGCGAAACAGCCATTTTGTTTACGGCTACAACGCACACGAGCTACACTCAGGCCTGCACCGTAGAACTGTACTGAATTAAGGTATTCGTGTAGTTAGCATTGCCGGCTAGTTTGTATTGTGTGTCCATGTGCATTACGATGTCATGTAAATGTTGAACCAATAACTGAAGAACTGATTTTTTGTCTGAAGTAAATCTTTCCTGTTTTTGTTTAACAGTTGGTTGTATTGTTTTTTTCATATGTTAAATTGGTTTAAGTTAGTAACAATTACTAACGAACTCAGGTTAGCCACCTCTCATTACAAATCCACCAAACTAGAGAGGCGCTACAGTTGTCTATGCTGTTCAGTTTACCAGCCTTATCTTTAACAACAGGCACTAACAGTACTGACATAATAGAGTTCGGTAGAACACCATGAACCATAATTCCAGTGAGACACATGGCTAGAAATGGACTGAGTCTATAACTGGCATTTTTTAGATGCTCTGCAGAAATGGAATCCATACCACAAGCTTTGTTGTTGTCTAGCATGTGGATGGCATCATAAATATCTACTGATCTAACTATCAAGTCTGCAGAGATACCTTTATATTGATTATCAATTCTCACTGTGTTACTTTGAACACAATTAAATAGTTTACTGTAGTGCTCATGCCATAGATCAGCAATCTTCTCTGGACAACTAACCCCTTTGATATCAGAAGGGAGGGGAGTTCTGTTATTATTTATGATCTTGACCTCCTTCCAGAAGTCAGTAAGATTGTTATTCTGCATCTTTCTGGCCAGCGAGTCTGCTCTCATTGTGTTTTCATTTCTCTTAATGAAACGAGTGCATATTTAAATCTAGCATTTGTGAGGTTTTTGTTATCAAGCAGCACTCTCTGTCTGGGTCTGCCTGCCTCTGACCAGACTCTAAAGGCTTCTCTAGCAGCAGCATGTTGCTCAGACACAAACTCATTCCAGACAGGCCGTGCGTTAGGGACCTTACTCTTGTGATTAATAAAACCTTCACTGAAAGCATAAAGACATTTGACAATATCATCATACATGGCACAGAGCTTTTCAGCATGATGTTTATCCTTGCAGTTCATATCCGTGCACATTAGGGCATCCCTAGAAAATGCAACATCACTATGTAAGCTGTCAGTTAATAGAGAATATCTGTGCATAACCTCTTTGGTCAATTTTGACCAGTCCAGTTTTCTTGGGGGGCCAGCAACAAGGGTACACTCTCAACATTTAGCAGCATAGCAACTGGTATGTGATCAGTGGTGGCCAGCCCATAACACATCTCTATACTTTCCAGTGAGTCATGAGCATCGGCTGTGGTTACAATATGGTCTAGCCAGGAAGTTGTGTGCCACGTTTCACTTATATAGGTAAAACTTGTATCAGGCAATAACGCTCGATATAATTAATTTAGTTTCATTACAGAACTGCTGCAGATGTTGTGCGAATAAACGCTTATCTGACATGTCAGCATTAAAATCACCCATGACATAGACACAACATGAACTATTGTCCTCTATGAAGGACTGAATAAAAGCTAACCTGTTCTGAAATTCATCCTCATGGTCATAGGATTCATATGGTGTGTACACA